>NC_142503.1:22131985-22284852 GCF_057876585.1 Rhinolophus sinicus
CCAGTTGCACCCTCTGGTTTGACAACCAAAAATGTCTAAATGACACCTGGGGGGCAAAATTGCTTCTGGTTGAGAAGCACTGGTATAGACCTCCTCTGCTGTTGGCTGCCTTTTTGTACAGGGCTTACTGCCTTAAAACTTTCTATGACTTCATGTACTAATTGAAGTCCACATTGCTTGTGGTAACTTTTAGTGCTTGGTTCTGTCAGAGCCCTAGTCTGTGTTCACTTACATTATTTCCTAAAACAGTCCTGCTTTAGTTAGCCTGATTCTCTCTCTCTCTCTCTCTCTCTCTCTCTCTCTCTCTCTCTCTCTCTCACACACACACACATTTCCCACAGTAAGTTTATGTGTACACATAGAACACATTTCCTCCATTCTCGAAATCCAGCCTGTTGAAATCTTCTTCATCCTTGAAAGCCCTGACGCTTACTATTGCCCTAGTAGCTTCTTTGATATCTAATCATAGTGCTGCAATTGTATTCTTTCTCCTCCAGGAGTTTTTCACACATGTATGCCTTAGTTTTCCCGGAGAGATTAAGTTTGCACATAGTAGAGATTGGGTCTATGTTTGCTTCCTCCACAGAGTTTAACAAAATACCATGATCTTGGGAGTACTTGTGGAATGAATGGATATATATTGCACTGATTTTTTTTTCTAAAATACTGTTACTGAATAAATGGCATGCTTCTTTTTGGCTACATATTTAGTATATATCCACGTAAATCTGAACAAAGAGTCATAGGAACAGGCAAAATAAATGAAACGTGACGACTTGAACGTTATCAAGTAGCTCCTCTCTACTTTTTCAGGACTTATCTTTAAGTTGTTAACTTGTCTTTGACAGCGATCACATTTTCTAGTCTTTCAAAATCAGATTTTCACTTTTTAAAAATAGATGCTAAAAATAACATCCTCAAATATTTTCTGATGGCAGCATGGAGGGGTATCAAAGTAGATTAAAATATAAACTCTTCATTTCTTTTTCGTTTTTTAGGTAGGTGCCAGTGAGGAGAAACGAAAGGAAGGAGGCAAGAAGAAGAACAAAGAAGGATCTGGGAATGGAGGTTGCACAGAGGTAAGTATTTCAGGGCTCTGTTATCAAAGATTGACAAGTGGCAGGGAGCTAGCTGTCTCAGATTTATCCCGTGGCAGATTTTAGTGGTTTACATGGAGTTGTGAGACGCCTCTACGGTGTTTTCCCCGAAAATAAGACCCAGCTGGACCATCAGCTGTAATGTGTCTTTTGGAGCAAAAATTAATATAAGACCCGGTCTTATATTACTATAATATATGACCAGGTATAATATAATATAATGTAATATAATATAATATAATATAATATAATAATATAATATAATATAAACCTGATCTAATCTAATCTAATCTAATCTAATGTAATATAATACCAGGTTTTATATTAATTTTTGCTCCAAAAGATGCATTTAGAGCTGATTGTCCAGCAAGGTCTGGTTTTCGGGGAAACACGGTAGATGGAAAAATCAGGGAGAAGGTTTAGGAAAGTCTGAGAGGGAAACAGACTTGCAATTATTTGTTATTGAATGAGGAAAACAACTGAAGTGCAGTTGTAAGAAAACCTGCGAGATTAGATATGAAAATCAGAGAATACAAGTTGGAGAGAAGGGGACTGGGCTAATCACTCAGTTCCAGATTGGATGCTAGCAGTCCTGTCGTTTCATTCAGTGAGGCGTTAAGGGGGAGAGACTTGGTGTTTGAGCCATACTGAATACAATAGAAACCAAAGAAAGCCCACTTCCTTGACCCCATTCACACTGTTTCCACCTGGATCTGCCACTAGGGTTTGGTTTTCAGCCAAGACAGAGCTCCTTGAGGCCTCTCAAGTATAGAGAAAATTCTCTCACTTCCCTGTGCTCACGTTGAAAGGAACTGGCTTTTCCAAAAGCCCAGAATCAACCTGGTTCCTGGGTGTCCTGCTTTAGGAGGCAGTTAAGCTTGTCTTCCTACTTTGTTTTTGAATTGCTGTGAACTGTACTTCACTTTTTGTTTTAGTCACTGCAACCATTTTATTAGAGACTCTTTAGAAAACTACCATCATGAGGAAGAACTAAGGAATAGCTTTTAAGAAGTATACTATAGCACAATAAACTGGCTTTAAAGAGCTGTTTTTATGAATGCTGTGTTGCTAAATTGATAGTGCTTCAATTTCCCTAAGGGCAAGTTTGCACGTAATTAAGAACACCAAGTGTCACTTAGAGCCCTGCCTCACCATTTCTCTTATGTTTTGTCCATTATACCCCACTGTAATTATGGGCGAAATTGTTGATTGTGAATTTTAAAATTTGCAAGTAAATAGAAAAATGCATATGTTCCCTAATTTCTTATTTATACTTTCAATACAGTAATATAAGCTGTTCTGTCACAGCTTGAGGATTAGCCTGAAAATAGGAACAAAGGGTATAATTAGAGGACTTTTCTGAATAGAGAATTGTAGGTGCGACACGTGATTCTGTGTGTATTAAATGATCTGTCTGGAAAAATGTGTACAGTGAGATGTCCAAGATGTTTCCTCCTCTTCTGTGCTCCCATCATTTCTGTACTTGTCTTGTTCCCCTTCGAAGGGCAACACGCAGGTCTTATTCTCTATGTTCCCAGGGTCCAGCACAGAGAGTATCTGCACCATGAGTGTTGAATACATTAAATTTGACACTGAGTTTTTCCGATTAGGAAGCACCAAGTAGATGTGGAGATAAACTGCAGTCAAATACAGAGGGTCACGTGGGTAGATAGGACTGTACTGATGCTTCCAAGTAGACAGGACCAGGTAGTGTGCTTCAGCTTGAGGGGTATAGGGTGTGGATGTAGAATGACAGGCTCCGAGCTTTTAGTATATTCACAGGGGCTTCATCCTTGAGGTTTCTGGACGCCTGTGACAATTGAAGGAAAAGCTCCTAAAGAAGACCTGAGTGATAGAGAACGAAAAGGACTGCTGCAGGAGGGCATTACAGAGCTGAAGCCTCTTCCGTTTTAAAAGACGGAGGCTGAGAAAAACTGTGATTGAAATGAGAAGAAAATTTTGTATAAGAGGGAAAAGTACTACTTCACATAAGATAAATTTATTCTAATAAGTTATATTCAAACAGTGTGAAAAAATATTTTTTTTAATGATGTGATTTTTTTCTTTTTTCTTTTTTACTATAGTATTTAGGGAAATGTTAACCTCTGAGGTTGACATAGCTGGTAACTGACCATCAGAAACCAAAGTACGCAAGCAGGTGAACAATGAGTCCACATGGTGTGGTTGATTTTTATTTTCTATTATCACAAGTCATTTTCTCAAGGATTTAGATACTAGCTCGTACTCCTTTCAGATTGTGTTATGTTGATATATATATTATATTTTGGGTAGCATTGTCAAAACTGAATAAGCATTAAAGCATATATTTGACTAAGCTATTCTAGATGACTGATTTAAATCTATGTCAAGATAGAAACTCATGGTAAAATTAAGCCATCCCCTCTTCACTTTTGTATGTAGCTGTTAATATCTATGTTATTTTCATTTGAAGATCATAAATTATGTAGATGTTAGTGGTTTGACTATTTTATGACCACAGATTCACCACCTGCTTTTTGAAATATTTTAAAGACTGTAGTCTCTAACAGTAGAGGAAGTCAAGTCTCTGATTGTCTCTTTTTTGCTTTCTTTGTCAAACTTTTGGGAACCTGAGAGAGTTCCCAAAATATAAAAATATTTTGGTTAATTTAATTAAGCACTGTAAGCATAGTGTTGTGCTGTTTTCTTATATTTGCTAATTAAATACTCCCAAGAAAGATGGTGATCATGGCTTCTTTGAAATACTTTCCTTGAATGGGAGTCCTTAAGTCAAATAAATTTAGAGTTGGTTAATTAAAAAGTGTGAGTGGACATATAGTCTGACCAGCTTTCAGACCATCCCTTGAATAAGATTAGAACAAAATGGAAAAGCCAGCTGGTTTTTATTTCCAGTATTATTTATAGTTGTAAAATTGTTTGGTTAGAAAAGTTCTTAAGAGAACATCTTAAAAGAAAAAAAAATAATCACCTATGCAAATAATAGCAAAATGGAAGCCCAGATATGTATTGTTGCTTATATTGTTCTATTTTTAAAAATTTCTAAAGCAAAAATTATAAGAAAAGAGCATTTAATTCCCTTTTTCACCTTCATTTGGGACAACATTAAGGTAATGCTTGGTGATTTTGGCACTCCATTTACCACACTGAATTAGTAATCATGGTTTTTGTATTGTCTTTAGTATTTCTTTCCCTTTTCTAAAAAGGAAAGCAAGTATTTACTGATTATTTATTTCCTCATTTGTTGTCTTGCAGTTGAATCCTTGGCCTGAATATATTAACACACGTCTTGAAATGTATAATAAACTAAAAGCAGAACACGATTCCATTCTGGCACAAAGGGCAGAAAAAGATAGCAAGCCAATTAAAGTCACTCTGCCTGATGGTAAACAGGTTGACGCAGAATCCTGGAAAACTACACCATATCAAATTGCCTGTGGAATCAGGTATAAGTCGCACCTGTCTTGACCTTCTTTTGTCTGTAATTAAACTTTTAAAAAATTATCTTGCCAAGTTTTATCCTCATAATATTTTTAAGTTACTGTTCAATGTTTTTAATGTTTAATTGATATTATTTGGGATTTTTAAAAAATCGAAATAATATGGAGCTTTAGAGTCAAGATTAAAAAGTTAATTTCTGAGAGACTCCACTTTGGCCTTATCTTACAAAGGATTTTGTATTACTAGTTCTTATACTTTGATCATAAATGTCACAAAACCAAGTAGACAGTGTTTTACCTATTTTGACTTAAATGCCTCAGTTTTGAAGTTAAATGAAGGTCGATCATCTCACATGGGAAAGTTATGAAACTAATACATGACACATGAAAAAATGTACTATATTTATAAATCCAAAGAAGGGCCATTTCTAATCTAAAACTTAACATTTCTATTGGGTTCGGAATAAGTAACTGAGAATTAGATAGATGCATGCTTTGTAATAGAGTAAATGCTTTCTTAATCTGATACGATGTTGAGATCAATAGTTGGCCAGTTTATCAGGAAATGATAAAGCTGGATAAGCATAAATTGATGCATGTATCTTGTACCAGGTGTTGGCAAACTGTGATCATAGCCTGTTTTTGTACAGCCTGAGAGCCAAGAATAGTTCTTAAATGGTTTGAAAAAGTAAGACAGTAAGAAGAATATACAACAGAGACTATGTGTGGCCTGCAGACTAAAATATTTATATGGCCCTTTACAGAAAAGGTTTGCCAACCTCTGTCTTAAACATTTTAGTGTAAAACATGTAAATATATATTTAGTCACTAATTATACATATGAATATATACATATATATGCATGTGTGTGTGCAGCCAAGGCTTTTTGGAGTAGAGTGCTGATTGAGTTTTATGCTGTCTGAACATACTTGAGAAGCAATCTGAGTGCAGAATCCTGTCAGATTTTTATAGTTAGTTTATCCGCACCTAATTTGACAATTTTTTTTATTTAGTGATTTGCCTTTATCAAGCCTTCCCAAACATTTAACTTATTTTTCATAGAAATCATAATTCCCTGTGTTATTATTTATTTATATTTCTATTTATTTATACTATTTCATTATATGTTGAGTTGAGCCACATGAAATCACCATGATTGTCAAAAATGGTTGATTATCATCAATTTCATATTGCTGAACCCAAGACATAAAATAACAAATAGACAGGTCTGAGAACCAACCCAGCAGATATTGATTGGTAAGTCCACTATGCAGCTGGTAGAAGTAGAAGCAGTTAGGTCGATGAGCCACGAGTCTTCAGGGTGCCAGGGACATTGGTTAGTACTTTTTACAAAGAGAATATGGGGTGTTTTAGTTAATTTCACCACTGCTTCTACCTAAAGTACTTCTACCTTACTCCAAAGGAAATAAGAAAGTAAGTTGTAATATCAACCAAGTTTCCAAGTGAGATCATAAATAACTGGGTAGACTTTTAAATTGCAGTTCAATCTGTTATTTTAGAGGTACTTTTGAAGGTCATTTGATTAAGGGATTCCTCCATTGTTGCACACTGATATTGTAGCTGTGTTGGGTTTAAAAAGCAGGCTCCTATTAGTCCAGGAAGTTTTTCTCTACATTCTATAATATTGTCCTCCATATTACATTATAATTTATCAAGTGGGCAAGTGAAAATAATTTTTCCAGAACTACACAATTCTAAATTGAATTACATAAGACATTGATGCACTTTAGAGCTGGACTTAAGTCATTGATCTGCGAGTGAGGGTGCTTTATGACATTTTTACAAAAGTCCAGAATAGCTTCTTGTTCCATGAAAACTTACAGCATGAATAACAGACTGTTTAAAGATTCAGATGATTACTAGTGAATATGAAGGAAGAGAAAAAGAAGGCATGCTTCATTTACTTCAGATGGTTTTCTTTGAAGTTTTGTTAAAGTATGGATTATTTTATCCCTTCTTTAGAAAATTGAAATGATCCGGTATGGGCCATGTGTCATCTCCATTTTCAAAGTAACTATTATTAGCATCTCAGGTCACCATTTTGAACCCTAAGATAAAAGTCATTTTCCCCCCAAAGAATACAGAGTATAGTAGTTGCCTTTTGATCAGTTCTTTAGTCTCCTGTAAACTTTTACACCAATGGTAAAATACATTCCTTTCTGCCAAATCCATGTATGTTTTAGGAAATGTGTATATTTTATTGATTTTATTGGCTCCATTTGATCTCAGGAAGAAAGGAACCTTAGATATAGTCTATAGGAAATTCAATGGGAACATTGAAAGTGGGTTAGGAATTTATTCTTTACCTTCTCTTTGTTCCTCTTTCCTTAAGTGGGAGCTTATGTAAACTTGGATGTAAACCCTCAGTCAGAGCAAGGAGAGAACCACCCAGCAGAGCAACCATAACATAGCTGGCTTATGCCTTCCTGTGGTATATTTAAAGACAGACAGTGGAAAGGCTTTGCAGTTTTCCTTCGTAGTGTAGAGTGTTGCCTGCTTTTTGTTGAGTTGTCCAGACCGTTATGGACTGTCATTTCTCTAACCACACATTCAGGTCTACAGTCTGACTAATCTTACTCAATTCTGCTGTAGCCACGAAGCTTCCTGAACCTTTATTAACGTGCATCCCTGTTTGCGTCCATGCCCATTCCCTCATCTGGAGTGCTATCTCATCTCCTTTTCTTCCTGGCCAAATCTTTTGATCCTTCAGCCCCTTGTAACTTTATCCTTGGAGCTTGTGCAGACTCCCCTGATCTATGTTACCTTCCCCTTCTCAGAAGTCCTGTGGCTTTTACTCAGACCTGGTGTGGTCTGACATCTCATCTCTTGAGGACAGTTTGTGTTTACTATATACTGTGTCTAGACATTTTTACCATATTATTAAAAGTTTTGTTGAGTAGTCTTTCATTTTACCCATATATTTGTTATAAACTATACCATATTAGGCATTTAAGTAATTTATTCTTAGGTTAACATTGCCTCCCCCAAAAAAATTCTGATACAGATTTTAAACAGGCAGAAGAGCAGAGCATTTACTTTACAGCCTCCTCCCTCCCCCACCTTTTTTTTTCCATTGGAGTCTAAAGACTTGGCTTTGTGCAGAAGTTATTTTTAAATTAATCAGACCACTGAAATTGTTATTGTTTGTTTATCAGAGTTGCCATATCTGCTTAAATAAGCATTAAATGTCATAAAATAGTGTACTGAACTTTCAGGATGTTCTAGTTATATTCTTAGTTATATTATTTTGAGGGTTGGTTGCTTTTTCCATTTTATTTCAGAAAGATATATAAACACATATATAGGTATATATACACATACATACACATCTATATATAATATGTAGTATTGATATATAATACATAGTGTTTATTTTCCTGTTCTTGTTCTCAAATTAAGTGTTGTGCTACAAAGGACGAATTTTCAGATTCTTGTATTTCATAAATACGTGTATATTTTTTAAGTCAAGGCCTGGCTGACAACACCGTTATAGCTAAAGTGAATAAAGTTGTCTGGGACCTAGACCGTCCCCTGGAAGAAGACTGTACCTTGGAGCTTCTCAAGTTTGAGGATGAGGAAGCTCAAGCAGTAAGTTTTTATTTACTGTTCATTGAATTTCAGGATGAAGATTCCCCTTTGCAATGTTTTCCAGCTCATTACTTACTGCCATTGCCTGACTGAAGTTTACTGATGTCTCCTTGTCATATTTGAAATCTTCATTTTGTCTTTTATTTGGGGGAACATAATTAAACTGCTTGCCTTATAAAATTAAGAGGAGAAGTTGCATACATTTTTTTTCACTACTAGATACTAAAGTGGAAAAAATGTTCTGGGAAGTCTATTAAAATTTTATTAAAAATTGATTAAGCAAGTAGAATTTGTTTTCTACACTATCAATCACCACTTAAACAAGATGTATATACTTAACAAATAAAATTGAACATTAATTACTTAAAGTACTCCCGGTATTAGACAGTTGATTTCCATATTTTTCTCATCATAAAATGCAGATCTGCTGGAAGCACTATAAAAATCAGCCTGCATTTGAAGGTTTTCTCCTTCACTATGGTATATTTCTATAAAGGAAAATAAAATATGTTGTTTTATTTAGGTTCATTGATGATGGTTTACTTATGTATGTGAATCGACGGTTTTCAAATGTATTCTAGATTCCTTAAATTTTTAAAGATAATTTTAAAAATCATTTGGGTACCTTACTATTAAATCTTAAAAACATTGCTTTGGATTTATTCCGACTCATCTGAATGACCACCTTGAAGCCAAGTGCTGCCATTTGATTTCAGTGTCCATATGCTTGTCCTTTATAATTGTTTTATAGGGTCAAGTTGTACCACCTTAGTTTGGGGCCAATAAGAAAAAAGCAGATACATTTTAAGTGATGCTCCACAGCAAAGTACAGGCAGAGCGGAGCACAGGGGACATGGGCACACTCACGCAAAAGACCTGGGCCACTGCTGTCAAGGAGACGGTCACACTGGGAGCAGCAGTTGTTTTCAAGGAACAAAATCCATCCCACTTAATTAATGATGCTCATTTGACTTTAATTCACTTGAAAACAATTAAACTAGAGAATTTCTAAGTATCAATACAATTTAGTAATTAGTGTCCTTTTAAATTATTTTGTCTCTGAACAGAATCACACTGCCGTTTGTAGATTTGTAAATTTAGATTTTTATGACTTGGTTTAATTTACAATAAATTTTATATATCTCTTTCACACAATTATATTAACTTACAGCTTGTATGGCCAGTCTCAAACTTTCTCATTTTGTGAATTTTCAGGTATATTGGCACTCAAGTGCTCACATAATGGGTGAAGCCATGGAAAGAGTCTATGGTGGTTGTTTATGTTATGGTCCACCAATAGAAAATGGATTCTATTATGACATGTACCTTGAAGAGGGGTAAGTTATGTAACCGGATGAAGAAAAATAAAATCTGAATTACTATGGGTCTCTATGTTATTTTTAAAGAGTTCTCAATAAATGAGGAATGACATAAAACTTATTGCTTCCTACTCACCAAGTAGTCCCACTACCAAAACTTGAATTGTTGTAGTGACCTGTAAAGTTGTAGAGATATTAGTGAGAGCTTTGTTCCAGATTGATGGAGGTGGAACCCTCAGGTATATTGGGAAATAAAATGAAGCTGGTCCTCTCCTCTCCTTTAAACGTGGTTATAAATTTGGAGGGAGGATTCACTAGTGGGAACAGTCTCCATGATGACTAAGGTAGAAGTCACTGAAAATATAAATTGTAAAAATAATTTATGAAAAATGTCTAGTTTACAATTCTAATATATGATGCAAAGGTCTCATTTTTTTATATTAAAAGCTTGAAGTGTTCTAAACTGTTTCTCCAACCTGTGGTGTGAGTGGAATGGAATGGAAGGAGATTAATTATACTTTCTTCTTCAGGGGTGTGTCCAGCAATGATTTCTCTTCTTTAGAGGCTTTGTGTAAGAAAATCATGAAAGAAAAACAAGCTTTTGAAAGATTGGAAGTTAAGAAGGAAACTTTGTTGGAAATGTTTAAGGTAAATTGAACTGTGACGTGGTATGCACTCTTTATATCACTCATTAATGTTATTTGAAGTTGTCACTGGGGTTTAGAGTATAAGTTGAAGCCTGTCCTGTTTTTAGAAAAATGTAATGAAATATGAAATATTCATTTCAGAACATGAAATATTGACATATTTATATTCATACAATGTTTTGATAAGATATACTTTGAGTTATATTTTAGCTATAGTATTTAGAGATAAAAATTAAAGGAGGGTTTTTAAAAAAGATAATTTTTCCTGTTTTCAGTACAACAAGTTCAAATGCCGGATATTGAATGAAAAAGTGAATACTCCAACTACCACAGTCTATAGGTGAGAATATCAAATGTCATTACATGCAGTGGGTGTCATTTCATGTCTTTTATTAATATTCCTTTCATTTTTACTTTAGGTGTGGCCCCTTGATCGACCTCTGCCGGGGTCCTCATGTCAGACACACTGGCAAAATTAAGACTTTGAAAATACACAAAGTAAGCAATGGAACTTTCAAGACTCTCTCCATATAAATGTATTTGTCTAGTAGAGATACATATTTAAACTTGTATTGGTTTCTCTTTCTTCCGTTTTCTTTTTGCAAATGTAAGGGTAGATTTTTTTTCTCATGCCGTCTCCTGACTGGGTGCTATATGTAATTAGGCTTTTTTTAGCTGAAATTCTTTCAAGCAGTGGTTGATTAGCCATTCATCACCAGAGCCCACGGGGATGGAGGCTTGGGGGATTCACAAAGTCACGGGTATGAGCCTTCACCATCACGGCTCTAAAAGCTTTGAGACTCACTTAGGAGTATGTGCTTTGGCCCTTTGTATGCCTAAGGTAATAATTACGCAAGTTGTTCTTGTTAACCGAGCTAATCCTGCCAGTTTTATACTAGTTTATGAATCTTTTACAGGTGATTATTAGAATACACTTTAAATCGTAAGAATAAATAAGAGTCATTTCAGGATTTTTTTGTTGGTTTATTTTCCATTTTGGCTTAATCATTTTGTGAGAGATACCCTTGCTGTCAGTCATGTTCTTGGAGCTGTGGCTTGAGTGGGTATTGAGGGGGGCTCGTCTGAGGGTGGGCTGGATTAAACAGCCAGCTTTGTGCGGTAGGGTGAGCACAACTGTTGTGCCTCGGCCTCGGGGCAACTGTGAGATATTTACTAAGTGTGCACTTTTTGTGCCATTTTCTTGTATGAGGACGACTATGAATTTGATTCCTAAGGTGACTGTGAGAAGTAACATCCAACGCTTAAAATGAGGTATTTGCAAATTTGAATACTGTTTCATGGTTAATCCTTGTTTTCAGAATTCGTCCACATACTGGGAAGGCAAAGCAGATATGGAGACTCTCCAGAGAATTTACGGAATTTCATTCCCAGATCCTAAAATGTTGAAAGAGTGGGAGAAGTTCCAAGAGGAAGCTAAAAACCGAGATCATAGGAAAATTGGGAGGGTATGTTAAAAAAGAACAATAATGTGTATAGACTGTTTTCTTTATTTTCACTTGAAATTTAGCTAAGTACTAGGAATTGCCTTTTGAAGAAATACTATAGCTTTTAAGTACTGTACTGTGTCCTACATAAGCCATAAATTACTTACTGATTGTCCACATTACCTTTCTAGAGTGTGCTCAGTACTACACAAAAATTCATTAGCTACTTATATTAAGAACAAATGCTGATAACCTATAATTTTCTATAAAGTAAGTGTGGTGGTTTTTCATAGAGCTGGGAGATACTTTGGACATCACCTGTCTCACTGATTATTTTAAAGACATGGAAACTCTGTCCCCAGAAAGATTAATCTACTTGTTGCCCAAGGTGATGCAATGAGTCACCATTGTATTTTATGGTGTCATTTCCTTTGTCCCTCTACCCATGAATGTTGTCTAAACTGGGAGTTAGGTTTTAGATGAAAACGTTTCTTTCTGAAATTGTGTTCACTCTATGCCAGGCATCCTTGGCTGTTAGGTTATGAAGCTTGAGCAAGAGGCAGCATCCATTGCCATGCTCCCTTGACAGCCTGAAATAAATTCCAGCAGTAAGGAAGCCAGCAGTGATTGGTGGCACCTCCCTGAAAAGCCTGAGCATTTGTGGGTGGGCAAGTAGGAGGGTGTGCCTCATTCACCATGACCCAAAGTCTCCAACTCCATCTCCATTTTCTAGTTTATAATCAG
Source organism: Rhinolophus sinicus (assembly GCF_057876585.1). Taxonomy (NCBI): domain Eukaryota; kingdom Metazoa; phylum Chordata; class Mammalia; order Chiroptera; family Rhinolophidae; genus Rhinolophus; species Rhinolophus sinicus. The sequence goes on from NC_142503.1 coordinate 22,144,284, forward strand.
GTCTTTTTCCCAATCTCCTTCCTGCCACTCCTTCTTTTAAAAAAATATGAAAAATTAAAAACAACCAGATGTTCGAGTTTTAAAGAGTTAAAACTAGGAGAGCTCCCTCCATGGATAGAAGAGAACTAAGACCCGTGCTCCATGTCACTCTTGGGTAAACTTGACTGGATTCAGGCATGTAATAGGGAGGGAACTAAGTTGTAAAACAAGTGAAATTCTGTACCATTAAATTGCACACCAAAAATGTTGACATGTTTCCTTTGACTTGGGAATGGCACAAATGAAAATATGAGACATCATGACGATATGCTGAATGGAAGAACTCTGAAGTTTGTTGATATTGGATACGTATATAAGAATTCTTTGCTTTTATTTTACCCAGGACCAAGAACTATATTTCTTCCATGAACTCAGCCCTGGAAGTTGCTTTTTCCTGCCAAAGGGAGCGTACATTTACAATACACTTATTGAATTCATCAGGGTAAGCCATGCTCACTATTTTCTTCTGCATATTTAGGACAAATTGATTTTATTAAATAAGGTCCACTAAAAGGAAAGATAGTCTTGTATTTAAGAAGAAATATTTAAAAGAATAAATGAAAAATGGAAGTCTGAGGTCTCGTAAAGTGTTTAAAAACTTCTTTCTTGCTAATGCATGATTTTGCCCATATGCATCAGTGTGTACACAAGACAGAAGCCAGTGACCTTGAAATGGGACTTGTGAGCCTTTATGCAGGACCTCTGTGCACTCTGACCATTCGTTGGTATTTTCCTGGAAAAGCAAGTCAGTTTTGACATTGCTTTTTTTCTTTGTGAATTATGAAGTGTTTAAAGCATACATTTCTAGAGAATATCACCAATGTCTGTGTACCTAATTTAACACATTTACATTTTGGACTGTACTTGCTTCAGATTTTTTATCGAAGTAAAGTAATACACATACAGTAAGGGGAGGAAAACTCCCCTTTTGGACCACTTTCTGATCCATTGCCCTCCTTTCCTAGAAGACACTACTCTTGAAGTTAGCCTGGATCTTTTTTATCCGTGTCATTGTGCTTCTAACATATTGTATCCCAAATTGTTTGTGTATTAGTCTGAATTGTGATTTTTTAAAAAGATACATACAGATTTAGTTTATTATCACTTGTTACATATTATTCTGCTATGTAACTACCACAGTATGTCCAATCCTTTATTGGCGGACACTGGTGTAATTTCTAATTTTCCCATTTTACTAACTGTGCTGCAGTAGCATCATTTGACAGCCTCCCTCCTTATGTACATGCGCAAGTTTCCTCTTCGGTATATACCTCCAAATGGAACTTCTAGATTATAACTTGTGTGTCTTGAACTTCACTACAGTACAAAGTTGTTCTTTACATTTTTACTCTCACCAGAAATATGAGCATTTCTTTCCCTGTGCATGCGTTCTGTTTGTTCTCTAACAGAGTGAATACAGGAAACGAGGATTCCAGGAGGTGGTCACCCCAAACATCTACAACAGCCGGCTGTGGATGACCTCAGGCCACTGGCAGCACTACAGCGAGAACATGTTCTCCTTTGAGGTGGAGAAGGAGCTGTTTGCTTTGAAACCCATGAACTGCCCGGGACACTGGTATTTGGCAGCTTTGAGTTTCCATTGAAGATTTTTCCATGCTGCAGTTAATCCTAGATTGCTTGACTTCCTTTGGAATAATTTTTGTTAAAAACAAATTATGGAATCAGAAGAGTATTTAAATGCAACATCCTTCGGCATTATCATTTCTTCTAGGCCTGATTTGGCCCTCAGAGCTATAGACAGTCAAGAATGGCACTGGGGTAATAGCAGTGAACAGGCAGGCTATAAAACAGGAAGACCGCGTGTGCAGTGTAGCGAATTCTCTAGATTTTTTAAAGAAACAGTCTATCAAAACCTACTGCTAATGAATTAACAGTTATCCTTTGCCGTGTTAATCTTTGCCTTGAGGCTGCTCCACTTTCTATCCTCCTTGACAGTTGGGTGAAGAACAGCTTGGGGAAGACTAGGGAGAGCTTTGGCTGCAGGTAGCTCAGTGTCTGCTCCTCGCAAGGCCTGGAGGGCAGAGGCGGTGAGAGGGAGGAGTCTCCGTGAGGGAACTTTCTGAGTTTATTCTCAGTTTTCCCAGATTCTCCAAAGTGTCTGAAGCACCTTCAGGCTAACAGGGAAGTGCAGCCACTTTGGGGAGAGGCAAGAAAGCACAGACCTTACTTTCCAGGGTTATACATGATTCGTGTGTAGCCAAGTTGGCCTGATTTTTTCTTTCTTTTTTTTTTAAATCTGAGCCTTAAAAGCAATCCTCAGATGAACAGGAATAGTGAGCACGAGGATTTGACTCCAGACTTATGGGAATCATTTTTTTATTCTGTCTCCATTATGGATAGTCGTGTTATAATTTATTTGTTGTTTTGTTCATGCAGTGCTTGCATTGTTGTATGAAGCCCAGAATTTGAGAAACGTTGCTTGTATGAACAACTGGCATCAGTGGCTTTCTGACAGCCTTTCATATAATATTAGAGAAGTTTTATTCTCGTATTAAATAGCAGTGGGTTTTACTTTTATCTTTTCTTTAGCCTTATGTTTGATCATCGGCCAAGGTCCTGGCGAGAGTTGCCTCTGCGGGTAGCCGATTTTGGGGTACTTCACAGGAATGAGCTGTCGGGAGCACTGACAGGGCTCACCCGGGTACGAAGATTCCAACAGGATGACGCTCACATATTCTGTGCCATCGAGCAGGTATGAGACTCTGTAGCATAAAACACTTTGAAAGAAGTGTCAAGAAATTCTCGGGAAATTACCGCTGTGTCTTTTTTTTTTTTTTTTTTTTTGAAGATTGAAGATGAAATAAAAGGTTGTTTGGATTTTCTGCGTACAGTGTATAACATCTTTGGATTTTCTTTTAAACTGAACCTGTCTACTCGCCCTGAAAAATTCCTTGGAGATATTGAAGTCTGGAATCAAGCTGAGAAAGTAAGTGGTGTTTTTTAGCAGGCTTGAATTCTATTTGAAATTGAATTCTACTCTGAAATTGGCTTCCTCCACAGAGTAAGAAAGCCAAGCCTCTTTAAATGGATAAAAGCGAAAGAAAATTGGAAATGGTTCCTAGTTGTATGTTGTTGTTTTTTTCTGTATGATTTTGTGTTTAGAAATGGTTTGATGTGGTTTCAGTCATCAAGCTGTAACCTTTTAAAAGGGGTTTGTGTATGAGTAGGTTTAGGTGGACAAAATGATAAAGCAGACAATAATGACCCGTGAAAGTAATTATGATATTTTTAGTCCCAAATTAGACTGGTAGAAGTTGCAGATGAACAGAAATTAAAATCAGTTTTGATTTATCTTTAGCAACTTGAAAACAGTCTAAATGAATTTGGTGAAAAGTGGGAATTAAATCCTGGAGATGGAGCTTTCTATGGTCCAAAGGTCAGTATATTTGTGACTTTCCTTTTTGGGTGAATAAGAGACTACTTATTTTAAAATAACTTTTAAAAAAAGGGGGGAGAGGGGAAATCAGCCCAAACCCAATCATTGAGTTCAGCTTTAATATAGATGACATCTTATAATGACTCAATCTTCGCTCCATAGATTGACATACAGATTAAAGATGCCATTGGTCGGTACCACCAGTGTGCAACAATCCAGCTGGATTTTCAGTTGCCCATCAGATTTAATCTTACTTTCGTAAGGTGAGTTTATAGTGTCTGCTCTTCTTCAAGGACATACCAAGCAATACATATAAGAAAGGAAAACAAATTATATTTTTTCTTTCTAGCCATGATGGTGATGATAAGAAGAGGCCAGTGATTATACATAGAGCCATCTTGGGGTCAGTGGAAAGAATGATTGCTATCCTCACCGAAAACTACGGGGGTAAATGGTAATTCTCGTCATTGTTTCCTTCTGTGTTTTTCTGGACAATGTAAACTGGCTATAAGAAATGTCTACTGTCCAATTTAGTTACGTGATGAAAAGGGAGAATGATTCCAATTAGTCACTTCTAATTAATGACAAGTATTTGCTAAAAAGTAAGGAATCACAATCTAAACCCAAATTTTTTAGCTCGAAGAATATTTGTTATGAGTATCTTTATTTCAGAATTTGATTTGTTGAATGTTAGGTAATACTTTCTAATTAGGAATTATTATTCAGTAAGAAGCATATTTAGTTGATTGCTTTTCAAGTAACTTTGTTTTGGGATTTATATGTCTTTGATGTTTTTGTGAGAAAACAAGACTGTAGGCTTGGGCTTACCTTGTTCAGTATCCCTGACCATAATAAGCAAGTGTTTTGACACCCTTTAGAAGACAAGCATTTTTCAAATTGAAAGAACAGATTCTAAACCGATGAACATTTTGTGTCTTGTTTCTATGAGGTTATGTTTTTGCTGGGGAGATATGAGCACATGACTTCCATTTTATTTTTTAAGCAGTTTTATCTTTGCTCACAATTTGTAAAAGCAGTTGAAAACAGCACAAGGTTATAAGACATCGATTTTGTAGAGCCTGCCATATTGTATGCAAAACTTGAGTAAAATGTTGTAAATCTGTTTTGTACATTGCAGTCATTTCAATTTTATTTGTAATTTGATTAGTTCAGACATTAAGGGGAGTTTGTCATACTTGTCAGTGAAATAAGATAAACTCTTTTCAGTTACATTTCAAAAAATCAAATCAAATACGGGAAACATTCTCTATGTGACATCTAGAAAATAGGGGGATACTCAGCTATCTGCTCTGCCAAACCGTGGTAGGTAGGGAAAAACCCAGAGTTTGGGTAGAATTTAATTCCACTGCAGCCTTTTCCCGGATGTAACAAAACAACTTAAAATAGAGGAATGATCAAGAGAAATACTGGCCTGATATCTGCAACATCAGGAGGGTTTGACCCTGAAATACCCCAAAAGGAGAATTGCAGATAGCGTCATCTTTGAATAAATAGTGAAAACACACTCATTTTTACCAAATATCTTCACCAGTTATCACTGGTTCCAATTTGGTGAATCCTGCGAATTGGATCTTGAATAAACAAGGCAGTCTGTGTTTCCCGTGAGGAATAAATCATAAAGTAACGCTGGAGCAAAATATCTTTTTGAGTAAAATAACTTGAATCAGTAAGTGTGGCTCCTTTCCAGTTCGTTAACCCCTCTGGCAGCCAGTGCCTGGTGTTCTGTTACCTGAAGTATTGAGTGTGAGGCTCTGTCCCTGCCCCCAGTTTGCTTTGCCATCTGCTCAGCAAGACAGAATGTAGTTACAGATTTTTCTTATTTAGGGTTAGTTTTCTGCACCTGTTAGTCTTTACTGACTATTGGAAAAAAGCCGTATTTTTAAAAATGTCCCCCACACGTTTCAGGAAAGATATGGAAGAGTAGACTTGTAAATGTGCCATCCGTGTGTAGGAAAATCCACATTAAATATTTTTCATTTCTTCTAAAGGCCCTTCTGGCTGTCTCCTCGCCAGGTAATGATAGTTCCAGTGGGATCGACCTGTGATGAATACGCACAAAAGGTAATCCTTAAGTAGGGCTTGTCTTTAAATTCGGCGTCTGTTGTTCTGCTTTTCAAATCCCATACACTGTGTTCTTGGTACATTGAACTGCTTATGATATGGAGAAATGCTACTGTTTTCAATCTGTGGTAGGCTTGAATAGCTTATTGACCTCTTTAATGCTTTTCTATGTGCTTGCATGATCAGAAGACATAATTTGGGTACTGTTTTGTGTACATGTATATTTTAGTGTTAGCAAATAGCAAAGGCCTCAGTATGAGATGTAAATTCAAATGCATAATGCAGTTTAAGTTGCTCTTTGACTTAAAAAGTAATTTTGCTTCATTTTCAATACAAATGTCTTCAATTATCTGAAACTTTTTTCAGGTTAATGACATGCCAATGTTTTGCCCTACCCACCAAAAAACTACCTTACTAAGATGTGGAAATATTCATACTTCACACCTTAAAGGCTAGAACACTCAGTTTTGTCAGAACAACAATCCCTACTGAGGAATATTAAATGATTAAAAGCTGTGATATAAAAAAAGCATGGTTTCAGAATTGCAAGTTAAAAGTAATAGATCGGTTAGTTAAAACAGACAAAAATCTAAATCTCATTGAACAATCCTGTAACATCAAACTATGTTTCTAGATCATCAAAATAAATTGCACTCAGGTCTCAACTGTCTTTAAGAAATAAATGATCATTAAAGCAGCTAATAAGCAAACCATTCAGACATACTAAATTCCTATTACCGCACACAGCAGTTTTAGTTATAAATGGTGAGAATCAGCTATGTTCCATGCTTAATTCATTGTACTTGATCGTGTTAGGAAAGCACACACAGTAGGAAAGGGTCTGTGTTAGTTAATTCATTTCTCAGCTCGAAATAGTACTGACCTTCCCTTCCCTCTGGGGAGTGGGGTAGCCTTTGGAATTATGTAGGGGTGGGGTTTTTATTTTGGGAGGTTTTTGGTTATATTGACCCAAGGGTAGCACTACTGCTGCTTCATGACTAGACACCAGAAGTTAAGCAGTCTGTAGTTATGGGGCCACTTCCCTAGTTGCAGGATAAACCAACTCATGAGGTTGTGGCCCATGTGGAAACTAAGACACCAGTGCTTTATTCTTTAAAGTAGGTTACAGTTGGAAATGTAGTCTTATCCTGGCACTCCAATAAACTATGTAAGAACCCTTGTGAAATTTACAAACTTACAAAATTCTCAACAGGTTCATTAGTTAACGATCACTAAGGCATGAGAACCTATTAGTGAAATAATTCTTCATTCAGACTTTTTTGTCAGTTTGATGGTAATTGGTTCACAAGTGGATGGAAAATTAATCTAGTGTGTTTAACTTAATTGGCAATTCATGCAGTGTAATCTAGTGTTCCTTTTTTTGGAAAGGAAAATTACTGAAAACATTGTTTACTTAATACTTAAAGACTTGAGACGATAAAGTGGAATTGGTATTTTTGAGGGGAAAAATGGCAGTGAATAATATCTAACATCGTTTGCCAACTTTAAATTCCTGGAAGTTTATTTCAAGATGTCCCTATTTGATCTTTGGCTCTAACTCTTTCATCTGCCTCCTTCATTTAATAAGCTTTCTTTTCTTTTTTGGGGTGAGCTTTCAAGACACATGGATATATAAAGATGTGAGAAGAAAAGAACAGTTGTTAGCCTGACTTTGGGATAAGATGACTGAGAGAGGAGAAAAGAGGCTATATTTTCTTAAGAACAAAATAAACTGATAGTTGGTTAATGATATTAAAAACAAAACAAACAAATATGTCTCAACACATTCAAATGAGTTCAATTAGTAGGTCTACAGAAATAATTTCATTTACATGTGGTGTATTATAACCTGGTGATATGTGTCCATTCCCCTAAACCATCAAAGTGGCCAATATTTACAAATTATATCCCTTATCATACTGTGTGGAAACACTATTTTTGTGCTTGTGTCTGCCATCAGACCCTTGAGAGCAGAAAAATCTGTTCTCCTCCTGTTTCCAGTGATTAGCTCAGTGCTCAGCACATTGCAGGAAGGCCTCGCATGACTGGCCAGTGAGAAGCAGAACAAACAGTAAGATGTTGTAAGTGGCCGAGATAGGACATGATAAGCTTTCTTTTAATTAAAAAGGAAATCACTGTTGAGAAAGAAAAAAATCACTTTTTACTGTTTCTCAAACCTGATATTTTATTTTACTTAAATTATTCTTGTACAGCTCTATTTAATTAGGTCATTGTGTACACAGAATTATTAAAGAACTAACTAGTGTTAAAAGACAATTTTATATTGCAGTTTATATTCCATTTCCTTGGAACATAAAAGGAGCTGTTGTGATGCTTTTAGCCTATAGACTGTGCTATCCACGTTTTATTTAAAAAAAAATATTGCACATAAATGGCAGCAATGAGTGGATTCCTTGACTGACTTGCTGCCTATTTGAGGGATCAGAAATATTATTGTCTTTATTAGACTGGACGTCCATCATTGGATGTTAAATGGAGGCTGATAAACACTTCATTTCCTGGCAACCATATCAGGAACTTAAGAGATGTTTGCAAAACAATTTCTTTCTTTTTGTAATGTATGTTTTAAGACAGCTGATTACATTAAGCTGATTGCTTGAATTCTGATTTTTAAGGATTTTTCTAAAACATCTTTCAAGAGCAAAATACGTTGTTTTGATTTTCTTCTTTATTATTGTAGGCCCAAGTCACAAATTAATAATATGTTTTACTAGATATGTTAACATGTCTTTAAGGCTTGCATGGTTATCTAAACTGCAGATGAAATGAAATCATTTAAGATCAAAATACAATTCTAACTTTGGGTCTGAAGAATTGGGTATCTCTCTTTGCATAGGTGCGGCAACAATTCCACGAGGCTAAATTCATGGTGGACGTTGATGTGGATCCAGGCTGTACACTAAACAAGAAGATCAGAAATGCACAGTTGGCACAGTATAACTTCATCCTCGGTAAGAAAGGAAGGTTACTGAAGAAAATCTGCCAGACCAGGAAAATTCTGAAATCTTGAAACTTAGGCTTAAGAATTGTGGTCGTCAGTTTTGTTCCTTCCAAATCTCGATTCTTAAACTATTATGTTTATTCAGTTGATATAAAAAAAGAAAATTTTGGTGTGAAAAAGAATAATCTTTAAAAGTCTGTCTAAAAAATTTTCTCCCCTTCACCTTTTATTTCTTCATATGGTTAAGTTTTTATTCAGTTGTCTGGACGAAGTGACTCAGTAAGCACAGCAGTTTTAGGCATCGCGACGTGGGGTTTTGAAATCGGTTGCTCAACTTATACACGGTCACTTGTACAGTTTAATTAGAAGAAGCTACAAGGTGGCTTTTGGGTCCTGGGATCATTTCTTTTTGAATGCCCAATAAGAAGCCTTCCATCTAAGGATTCTCACTGTCTTTTGTTTTAGTTGTTGGTGAAAAAGAGAAAACCAGTGGCACTGTCAATATCCGTACAAGAGATAACAAGGTACATGGAGAACGCACTGTTTCTGAAACCATCGAGAGGCTGCAGCAGCTCAAGCAGTCCCGCAGCCAACAGGCAGAAGAAGAATTTTAAGGAAGAACGTTGCCCTGATTGGCTCAGTGGAAAAGGACGTGCACTGTTCCCATAATATTAACTTTGTCCTCTGGAAAACATTCATTTACACCGATCTGGAAATAGTTTGACAGAGTCTGCATAGGTGATTGCAGAAGATCAGCCTTTTTTGACCTAGAAAGGTTTTAGACAATGCGTATTTAAAGGAGGTAATTAAAAGAGACACATTAAAATGACTATTCATTAAATATCTGAGCACTGGAAATAAACCATGAGGAATACTTTAGTGTGATGAGGGAGAACATTTTCATTAATTTAATGCAGTTGAAAACAAAAGTTTTCAAATTTGATTCAGATAAAAGACTACAATTGGATTGTGGTAAAAAAATAAAAACTTTAATTCATGTAAGATTCAAAAGATGTCTCTGACCTTCACATACATAGTACCCAGAACAAACTGCATGATTCAATATTTACCTTGACTGTCTTATAACAAATATGAGGTAAGATGGGTGGAGGGGAGCAAATCTACTGTGGATGCTGTTCTCACCCTGGGATGTGAGCTGGGCATCTGCTTCTCAGTCACGGGATAACATCTTTTAGGAGTGTCACTTTTACTTTACTTCTTTTTGGATATAAACCTTTAAACAATTAAAACCATGGATCTAATGTAGAGTAGATTTGCACAAATTTTTAAGATAAAGGATGAGTCTTCAAAGAAATACATGTTTACGGCAGACTGTTTTGGGCCATTGAGTCCCTTATACAAATTCCCTATTCTCTGATAAGGGATCATTTTTTAATTTTTCTGCCAGTGAATGGTGATTTAGAGAACACCACAAAATAAGGAATTCCTTATGTGGATATGTATGAATTTCTCTTTAATCCTGTTTAAAAGGCAACATCTTGGCCGTTTTCTAATAACCCCAACAGCGTGTTTGCAAGGGTCACTGAAAAGCAAAGCCTGCTCGCATAAATTAATCCTCACTTTAATAAAGGAGATACGATCTTTAATCATAGGGATTTTTATTTTTAATTTCATAATTAAGCCTTGCTTATGACTGTCTTAAAACTTGGCCTTTGATAGGTTTGCAATTAATTTTTATATGTATGTATCTTGAGGGAAACTATATTTAAACTAGAACTTTGCATTTTCAAGTTATGATACCAAAATTTCTGAACCATTTTAAAACTGTATTTAATTTTTATTTCTTCAAAATTCAAAGACTCTTCTTCGTAACAGACACTTTCTTAGCTTAGTCTTTGCTTCCAGTAGAAGCACCAGGGGACCATCCATTAAGGGCTCTTACAATTTGTGGGTTTATCCCGTCAAAGCTCTTTCCTCTGTAGTTAGTTTATTTTGTTATCTTTTCCTTATCTATCCTGGAGAGCAGAGACTGTTCCATTTACTGACTAATTCATCTGTTCTGTCCTGGCATGTAAGAAGAATTGAAAGAACCCAACTACTAAGCCTTTATTGAGCATCTAATCTATTGAGAGTTATCTTGGGGATCAAATATACAGGAACAATTTGAGAACAATGACAACAAAGTTGTAACCACCATGTGATAAATTCTGTAAAGACAGATTTTGTAGAATAAAAAATAGGTACCAAAACAAAGTAGGTACCCAAATGTATAAAATAGGTACCAAAACCAAAATCTGTGAAGACAGATTAGATTAAGTCGGGAGTACGGGGTAGTCAGGTAAAGGCAGAATAGGCAAGTGAAAGGGAGAGAAGGACCTAGAACGGTGGCCTGAGGTCACACTTGAACTCCCGATGACCTCATGGGCCCAGTGAATCCCCTTGCTTCAGTCCCTTACGTGTATTGCAGCAATAGACACCTGTACCGTGCACCGGTGCTGCTAGACCAGGGCATACAAATCAGCAGGTAATGGTGTCAAAATGCACTCTGGTTCTGTAGGTTTGGGCTGGGTCCTGAGATGGAGCTCACTTTGGGGCAAAGGCTCTCATTTCCTTCCTTGATTTGCTTCTCAAGAGAACTAGACTCTTGTCCTTGTGACCGTCATCTGATTCCCATTCTCCCAGGGAACCACTTTCAGCCATGCTGGTGTACGCCTCTGGTCCTGTTTCTAAATACTGTTATTCTCTTGATCCATCCCTTTTAGAACCCTCTCTATTAACTTCCTGTTTCAGAAGATGAGGGTTTTAGTTCACACCCCTTCATTTTCTCCCTCCATCTTTTTAATAGTATTGTAGCTCAACTTTTTGTTAAATCCATACTAGGTGTCTGCGTTACTATGTCCATAAACAGGCTTTAAGTCAAATAATATTCTGTGATTACGTTTCTTATAGTACAACCCTTTTTTATTGGACCTAAAAAGTACCTTCCTTTTAAAATGTTTTCTTTGACTATCTGACTTGAATAGCTCTGTTGTATACATTTCATTACAGTTCTTCCAGAAGTCGAATCTTTTTTTCTAGCTTTATTGAGATATTGATCTAACACATAAATTTAAGGTATACAATGTGATGGTTTGATACACATAAATATTACAAAATGATTACCATAATAAAGTTAACACCTCCATCTCCTCATAATTATCATCCATAAGTCAAATCTGAAAGACGATTCTGTAGTTGCATTTGTCTTCTGAGACAAATCCCTTCTAGAATCTATCTCCTCCAATCTGGGCTCATGGCAACCATCACCGCAGTCAGCCTTAGCCTCTCTTCCATATTGGTCCCCTCCTGGGTGCCATACGTTACTTTTTCTTGATTCACTTTCACATTGGTGGACAGGATTTTCCAGTTGCTTTTCAAAGAAGGACACATGGGATGTATAGAGAATCCTTGGTTGAAAGTAAATTTTCTTTCTCAGATTTTGGAAGACATGGCTCCCATTTAATTCTGCCTTTTGGAATCCATTCATTCCTATTCTGAGTCCTTTGTATATCACGCATTATGCTTTCCTCTGAAAGGTTTAGATCTCTTTTCTTTAGCCTTGTTCTGAAATTTCACGATGAGCATGTAGATCTTTTGCCTTCCACTGTGGTGAGCAGTCTTTTCATGCTGGAGACTCATGTCCCTCAGTTCTGAGAAATGCTTTTTGTGTTGTCTTTGATGGTTCCCTCCCCTACCTTTGTTCCTAATGGGCCTTCTATTATTTAGGTGTTCAACATGAGGAGAGATTTCCTTAACTTTCTCTTCACAATCATTCTGCTCTGTGTGTGTGTGTGTGTGTGGTTTTTTTAAAATTATTATTTCAGCAGTCATTTTTTTTTTCTTTTTAGTTTTTAAGAGATCTTTCTTGTTCTTAACATTATTCCTCATCTTAATGATCCTTGTTCCTTGGATCCAATTTCTTTTATCTCAGGTATTCCTTTAAATTACATTGAAGTTAGTTTTAACACACTGCATGAGCTCTGTTTTCTTTGAGTTGACTTGTTTATGTTTTGGTTTCTGTGTCATATTGTAAGCATGCCTAACTGCCAGAGATCATTGTTTAGGAGTGAAGCACTAAAAAACAATTAGAAGTATGCGTGTGTGATATGTGCATGGTTATTGAGGACAGTGATACACCTGAGAACTTGACTGAATTAAGAACAGGTAGGGAAATGATTTTTTCATTCTTTTCTTAGGGGGACCTTCTATTATTTACATGATCTACTTTCTAAGAGTTCACCTTAACTTTATCTTCCCATTCTATTGTTTTCAAAAAAATTTCAACTCACATTTTTAGTTTCAAGGTTTCTTCCTTATTCTTATCATAGGGTTACATCCTGTAGGGCTCATTAAGTTTCTTTAGAAAAGTTTCTTCACATCTTCCTGTGAGGTAAGCCTGGGGCTTTTGGATTTTGCATTAGGAAAGGGCTTGGGAGGGGAGGTCTTATCATTCAGTGTGCAGACATCCACTTACTCTTACTCTCCCTGTGTCCAGAACAGCACCTCGTCTCATCCTCCCCTGACTCTGGGGTCCCAGAAGGTTGCAGTCTCTTTAAGGTCTCCAGAGAGTAAACCCAACAGTCTTCTGGGAGGGGCAGGGTGGGGCAAGCAATCACTGACTGCACAGGGAAGGGATTCAGACAGGGTCTAGCTGTTCTTTATGCAGACTTTCAAACAATGCCCTTATTATATGTAGTCCCCTTCCTTCCACTGTACCTTTTAAGGCCATTCCACCAGAGCTCCTGGTCCCATGGCAGAGAGGGCGGTACGGAGACAAAGACATGAGCTTTGGAAGCAGATAGTTGGGTTAATACCCTACGTCTGTCACTTACCAGGTTAGGCAAATTTGTTTAATTTCTCTGAGCGTCTTTTCTTATCCATAAAATGTAGATAATGCCTCTTTTGTGGAATTGTTATGAGTTGAGGTTTGTATGTAGTGTAAGAAAGGTAGTATTATTCTCATCTGCTCCAGTACAGTACTTGCTCCCACAGTTATCCCCGCTATGTCATCAACTTCTCCCCTAATTGCCTTTTAGCTCTCAACCTGCAAACATCTTTTCTATCCCACGATATTCTGCGTCCTTGTGTATTCTGACGTCAGCTCCCTCCACACCACTGAAATACTTCTTCCCAAAGACCAGAGATCCTCTGAAGGAATTCATGTGTTCAAGAAAAAACAAACAAACAAACAAACAAAAATAACCCTTAGGATCCAGCTATGGAACTGGTGCTATGTTAGGCAGTGTGAACGGTGGACAAGACCCGTGTCCTTACGGACTTTACAGTCTAGCAAGAGAGGAAGAAATCAGATACAGTGGTGATGCTTATCATGAAGGAGGAAGCATTGGGACCACGGAAGCACATACCATCTGTAGAGTCATGGAAGGCAGATTAAGAATAAAGGCCTGAATGAAATCAGGGACTGGAAAATGAGAGGAAGGAGCTGACGGAAGAAGTACCAAGAAAGGAGAAGTGACAGGACTTGGGAAGGGGGTGGGTTGGGGGAAGTAATGGGGGAATAGGAGGCGGGGCCTCTGGAATTGAGGGTGCAACGACTGAGGACGGTGCCATGCCTAGGAGGGATAGATAATTAGATCTAGATTCACAATGGCCTATTTAAGTGACATTTATGTGTTCACTTTGAACATATTGTCATGTGCTTTCTGTAGGCTCTTAAAGAGATTCAACCTGGGAAAGACTTAGGTAAACCAGTTTCTTCAAGGTATGACTTCTTGGAATTTTCAATATCTGAAAGTGCATCACGAATATCCAATGATGCCAGAACTCCTTTTATCAAATGGGACTCTGACCAGTGGTATAAGGCATTTATTTACTTTGGGGAAGCCTGTTCTATGGATATGCAGTCATGACAAATTAAAGGCTGTTTTAATTCCAGGCAGCAGAGGGCAAGCTTGCCTTTCTTATCCAGAGAGATGCATCTATCAGACAAGGTTGAGATAAAAACAATTATTATATAATAACCGTAGTGCTATCTTAAATTTCAAGGGAAGCTGTTTCCTCCATGGTTCCACCTCAAGTTTATCTCCATTATTCCAGAAAATTCGCCTTTAAGATAGTTTGAATGAGGTGCCCATTGATGCCAAGATAAACTCACATGGAAACATCTTTCTGAGAGATCAACTCGCTGGGGAAAGGTAGTGGAATCAAGCAGCATTATTTGATAATGTTTACATCTTGAAACAGGACCTTGCACTGGTCATTCTCGGCTGCAAGTCTCAGCGCCTGCTCCTGTGCTAACAGAAGGAACAGCACTTCCATCCAGGGTCGCCCCTGGGTAATGTGCAAGCTGCACGTGGGCTGGTCCCTGAAATGGAAGGTGGGGCCTCTGGGTCTCCAAATACAGCTTAACACGGGTTTCCTTTTAAATATGCAAAGAGAATGTTTTTTTTAATAATGATATGCCTATATTAAAAAAAAAAAAAAGCTCAACAAAGTGGTATGATGACATTTACGATAAAGAATACTGTGTTTCCCCAAAAATAAGACCTAGCCGGACAATTAGCTCTAATGCGTCTTTTGGAGCAAAAATTAATATACGATCCGGTCTTATTTTACTATAAGACCGGGTCTCATCTAACATAATATAAGATTGGGTCTTATGTTAATTTTTGCTCCAAATAATGCATTAGAGCTGATTGTCCAGCTAGGTCTGATTTCCAGGGAAACACAGTAGCTGTATGTAGATGGCAGGCTAGACAACCACTGTTCTCTATCAGGATTTTTAGTAGAAAACCACAGAACCCACTCCAGCTAGTACAAGTGGAGAGGAGTTTATTGAAGGATACTAAGTAGTTCACAGAATCCCTGGGAGGGGCTTGGGGTTGGACAGGGAAGCTGTGCAAAAGGGAACAGCCCCAGAGGGCAGCACCAGACTTCCCGTTGGAATCTCTGCTGCAGCCTCCGGACGACATAGCATTCTGCCCTGAAATCTCCACCAACGTCCTGGAAAGCTGGGCCTCTCTCCCCCATGACCTACCTGCCTCTCTTTGTCTACTGTATTCTCATGATGCTTCTCCCCAGTGAAATTTTGCTCCTTTGGCTCTCCTAATCTCAAGGGAGGTTGGTGGAAGGTAATTGCCCAGAAATAGGAACAGAACTCAACAAGCATTGGGTGGCCAAAAGCATGACAAATGTCCATGCCCACTGCTATTATATTGTCCCATAGACAGAAATCCGGGAACTGAAATTTAATGCATCACTTAATGCATTTGGTTTGCATAGGCGTGTTCATGCATCATGGAACCAGCCTATGTTAATTTGCCATCACAGTTCTTTTTGTAATAAATAGTTATTTTTTAAAAAATTCAATTCAGGGAATTGAAAATTGTTACAGTGTTCATGGCTCTGGAAAAGGATATGTTATGTTAAATTACTAATTGAGTATTAATTCAATGTGCAGCTTAATGGAAAGGTTGGTTGAATAAGCTGTCTTAAAGAGTTTGGGGGGGGCAGGAGGGTGAGTGATTGGGCAGAAGGGTCAGTCAATTCTTAAGTGTTCATTTTTCAAAGGTTAGCCCTTCTAACACATTTCAAAATCACCAAGCATTCTTGTTAAAATCCTGGGCTCATCCCTGACCTAACAAATCGATCTCTAGAGGAAAAGTCTGGAATATATACTTTAACAAGCTCTAAAGCTTGAGAACTGCTGCTTTATGTGCGCAATACAGATAGCTTGAAGGGGTATTAATTAATAAATTTAAAGTAAATGAATTAAAACAGCAGGGTACCGCTTACGTTGTATTATTTATTCTAATCTCTGTTGATTTGGAGTCGTGTCAGCTACATGCATTGTACTCCACAGATTCTGAAGTGAGAGTGTTCTCAGTACATTTGAGTTACAAATGTCTCACACTTCCTTGCAGTCATGAGTCCACATTTGTCTAAGCCTCTGGTCACAGTCAGGGCACAGCTTCTTACCTATGCCTCTAATCCATTGTCTTTGACAGCAGAACTGGAAACAGGGCTTGTTTCCCTTCCCACCTGGCTCTGGCTTCTAACTGGCACTTATTTTTTGAAAAGTAAAAGTCATCCTCCTTTCAGGAAAATATTCCACCGACTTTTCACACTAGCTAAGTTTTTGAAGCCAGTGTTTCTCAAACTTAATGTGCATCAGAAAAATCTAGAGGGTTTGTGGAGTCTGCAAGGCCTCTGACACAGTCCACCTGGCATGTGAGTGGGGTCTGTACGTTGGGCAATCGCCCCAGTGGACGCTGGTGCAGGAACCACCCTTCGAACCGCGTGGATGGTCCCAGCTCTCCAAGTTGTGATTATCCTTCTGCCATAGTCCCCCACTGGTGTAGAATTAGTGCATCGTAGGTAAAGGGATGGGCTTCTGCTAGGAAAAGCCTCATTAGTCCCAGGAATAAGCCCTACCCACCTGCCCATGTGTCCCGTGCTGTCACAGGCACCTTTCTCAAGGTGTCATGATCCCCACAGCTTTCAAACACACCTACATGCTCCTCTGTGGGCTGTGGCACTTAACTTCCCTTGTCCGCGCACTCGGCTAATGGGATGTGAAATTTGGACTGCCACTTGCTCAGAGGACAGCAGAGACCAGGTGCCATGTGCTGGGGCTCAGCTCCCACAGGGACTTGGAGGAAAGGAGTCAGAAACCAATAACTGAGCACGAGATTCATGGGTTCCTTAATTCATTCTCCAGCTTTCCCCTGATAGCCTTGTAACAAGACAGAAAAATTCAACATCTGTCACAACTCAGAGGTGCAGTGAAAAGGAGATTATTTTCTCTGTAACTGGAACTTTCCCCTAAGCCCTCTCCCATGGAATATGAGGCAAAAATTAACTACATCTTCAATCCAGTCTTATTCCCTTTCAGTGGCATTCAGTTTCTGTTAGTTAAAAATGCTCAGTCCCTCAAATAGCTGCTCTTCCTTTGTCTCTCTCCCTGAGATTGTGTCTGATATGGAAGGATACAGCTGACTTGCCCTTGTGGCTTTGTGCGGAAGTTGGTCCCCAGGGAGTCCTAGAGACCTTGTGCTCCCCAATGGATCTCCTCCTTTCTGGCTGACGTTTCTTTTCCTCCAGGTTCCTAGGTGCCTTGCTGGGCCCTGGTACCAATGTCTGGCTGGCTATTCCTCAGAGTTGTTACTATTCCTTGGGCAATGAACACACAGGTGCTTTCTGGGCAATCGCATTTCATCTCAGGTCTTGCTGGCACCATGAACAACTTGAGGAGAGACTGAGACACCCATTTGTCTCCCCAAAAGCTGCTGCTTTTTGTCCTGCAGGATTTTCTGCAGGATCCCCTTGTCTCAACTGAGACAAGTCCTCCGGGCCATTTCCCCTAGACAGACTGGCAGGTACATCCAGGACCTACGCAGCGTATCTCAAGTGGACTGGGGCCATGTACCTGGGACACTGGGTAAGTTGCTGAAACTCTCTCTACCTAAGATTCTTCTTCTACGAAACAAAAGTAATGGTAACTGGTGCTAACTGAACACTTACTATGTGCCAGGCACTTTTTAATGTGCTTTACATTACAATGTGCTAGGTAGTTTCTAAGTCTAAGTCTACGCTTCTTAAATTCTCTGTGAAACATGACTAGCTTTTTCTCTTAATTTCCAATTTGTCACAGATCAATGTTTTTTTTTTTTTTTTTTTTTTTTTGCAAAATGCAGTAAAAATGAATGAATAGGTAAAAGAAAAAACTACACTTGTACATATTGTCCATTGAAAGTGTATATATAAGTCATGAATATAATCGTTATTATATGAATAACTTGTTATTTCACAATTGTAAGTTCACAACAAGTTGTGAGGGAAAGAGCGACTCCCCATGTTAAGGGCTTTTATGCACACTTTGAATAAATGCCATGCATATTCAACACTTAAAGTGTGTAATGAGCTTTCGTCTTGCTTTGGAAACTCATCAATCCAATGAGATTTGATTGACAAGTTTCTAAACATTCTCTGAACTATCTTTCATACTTATCTAGTTGCAGACTGGGAGCAGGCAATTTGTGCACTTACATTGGTCCATAAGATACACTTTGAATAGCACTCTTCTATCCATTTTTATGTGAATTAACTAATTTCATCCTCACGAAAACTTTATGAGGGCACTATTATTATACAACTAGTGAAGGTAACTAGTAAGAGTCAGAGTTTCGGGGAGCCAAGTTTTGAGGCCCCAAGGCCCCTATTCATACCACGTTGTGGAGGGAAGGAGGGATATGCCAGGTAGATTTCTGTCCTCATCTTGGAGATCCAGAGTAGAAGGAGCTAATGAGCAGTGGAAACGAGCAAACGAGATGAGGTAGACAGGGCACGGGATGGAATTAGGGTGGGCCAGGGTGGTCTGTCATCCAGGATGAATGACAGGTGTGGGGAGACTCCAACAACCCCCACCTGGTGGGATCCCAGCCCTTAGCCCTGAGGGTGAGGGGAGGCCAGAGACGGGAGAGGGCTCTGTGGCTCAGTGTTGATTATACTCTTTCAGCCAGAAGAGAAAGAGTAAAGCATGCAAAAGATTGCCATCTGTTCTGTAAAGACACTCCAACCAAATGGCTGGTATGGATGGTTGGTTGTCGGCCAGCAGAACAATGGTACTAATTAACTAAACGCAGTTGAAAGAGATGCTGGACCCAGGTCTCCATCCTAGTGCATAGTTATGTCATTTAGAAGGGAGGCTTGGCTCCTAATAAGTCTTCATATCTAGAAAGTTCCCCTTTGAAAGGGAAGTGTATTGATGGAAAGAGAATAAAATGTTTCCGACACTTTATCTTCTTGCGAAGACATTAAGGATTTGGGAAACATTTTCTCCATGACACAGCAGAGTTCAGTAAAGAGGTTAGAGGATATATTTCCTGAATTGTCTTATTGAAAGGGGTAGGGGATAGAAGCAGGAGATGCTGTTCCTGGCAAATGCAGGGAGATGGAAAGAAACCAAGAAACCAAGATGAAGGTAAGGGTGTGTGTGTGTGTGTGTGTGTGTGTGTGTGTGTGTTTCCCCACTCTGGGTGGCAGCTCTCTGGCTTTCTCACAAACTCTCTAATCCAGCCTGACTCCATAGGGAGATAGAGGTGACTGCAGGTTAACCTCATTTTATTGGGCCTTGCTTTGTTGCACTTCACAGATGATGCGTTGTTTTTTTTACAAATTGAAGGCAAGACCTTCCACTAGAGAAAAGATTACAACTCACTTTACTGACATACTTGCTTCATTGTGGTGGTCTGGAACCGAACCTGCAATATCTCCGAAGTGTGCCTGTACTTCGTTTACAATAGACTCTCAACTTACTGGGTGTGGATTTAGATGAGAAGGAGGTTTGAGAACTGGGCTACCGGTGTCCATCTGAAGTACTTCACCTACAGTGTCTCCTCTGTTCCCTGGAAAAGCCTTTCTCCTGGACCTAAGATCAGGCATAGGCCTGGGAGTGCGATTCCAGAGCACCTAGTTCCATTCCAAACTTCAGAGAAAAAGAATATAACAGAAAACACAATATGATCATGCTATTCATTTGCTAAGACCCCCAACTATCCTTAGGCTAAAGTAAAAACTCTTTTAAAAGTGTGCAAGGCCCTTTGTAACCTTACCCTTTAAGGTGGGCAGAATAATGGCCCTCCAAAAGATGTCCGTGCCCTATTCCCCAGAACAACCTGTGACTGTTACGTTACAAGGCAAGGGGGGATTAAGGTTGCAGATGGCATTAAAGTTACTGATCAGCTGACACTAAGGGAGATCAACCTGGATTTCCAGGTGGGTCCAATGACGCAAAGCTTATTACAAGTCGACGATGGAGGCAAGAGAAGAGAGTCGGAGGAATGTGAGGAGGAGGTGATCAGCTACTGCTGGCTGTGAAGATGGGAAAGGAAACCATGAGCCAAGAATGAAGGTCACCTCTGGAAGATGGAGGAGGCAAGGAAATAGATTCTCAGCTGGAGCCTCCAGAAGCAACACAGCTCTGCCAACATCTTGATTTTAACCCAGTGAGATCTGCATTGGACGTCTGACCTGCAGAACTGTAAGATAGTAAGTTTGTGTTGTCTTAAGCCACCAAAATTTGTGGTAGGTTTAAGCTCAGCTTCCAATCAGGAAAGCCAGCAGCAACTTTCTCTTTTTTTTGTTTCTCTCCTTTTGTAGCTCCATCATCAGTTTCAGCTCTCCCAATGCACGGCTAGATGAGAAACATCCTATAGCTTTCTTTGTAGTACTAGGTGGGAGAGTTGTCACGAAAATTACTCGAGACTGGATGTAAAATGATTCATTCCAGAAAGCCTCTGTTATACCAGCAGACCCTGTATGCAAAGACTACCGGTAGTTCTATCCACTTAGACTTGCAGCAGTTCCTCAAATAACATTGTTTTGTACAACGTCATTTTGTTATAACATTGACGAGATGCTGTAGGAGTTTAACTCTTGTTTATGTCAATTAGCCACTTTGATATACCTACTCCCAGTAACCTGAAAATTTAGTTTAAAAATAACCATCTTGCTCCCAGAGTTGTATCTCTCTAAGTAAGAAGGACAGAAGAAACATTTGTCAGCGTGTTGCTTCCTTCTTTTACCTTCTGAGGTTCAGATGCCCATTCAGCTGAGCTAGTTCCCAGCCACCAGGCAAATGGAGAGTTTTCTTAGCGTTCTGCTCTTTAGTGGATCGGAAAGGCAATAGAGGGCAATGGTTCCTCAGCAACACATAACAAATCCGTTTCGAAATCCACAGGGGTCATGGAGGGCTAATTTAATCGCATGCTTCATTAACTCATCTGTTGTCTAAAATCAAGAACAGATGCAAGCCAATCAGCTGAAAACAATGATCGTTTTGTGCAGCCGTGGATTTAAGTTGGTCCCCTGCAGCTCTATCCACTGGACTTCTTTTGCAATCATTTCCACCACGTTGGAGAAACGTGCTGCCCCATATTAGTTTATCAAGCACCCATTGTCTACCATGCTAATTTCTCTGCACAAGGGGATTCATTCCTGGTGAGCTCGGTGTTGATTTTTAAACTAAATTTACTGGGGTAAAAAAGATAACAATTTTCAGGCGTGTATGATTATAATTCGACATCTGTGTTGGATTTTAAATGGGAAATGCCAGCTCTGTGTGTTGGTAACTCAGCTTTTCTCTTCCTGAAGATAGCCACCAGGGGGCAGCCCACACATGATTACGCCGGGGTTTGCGAGCAAGGCAGTTAACGACATGGAGGCAAAATCGGAGAGGTTTGGGAAAGGGAGGCAATTAGGAGACCAGAACTACCTTTGCCCTTGGAAGATCCCTTGAGTCAGTCTCCAGAGATGCATCATGAAGAGGCTGCGGGGGGAGTGGAGATGTGAGCTTGTTAGGCTGGCACCTGGGGGGTGGCTGGGCTGGCTGTCCCCAAATTCCTCCTCACTGTGGGTTAATACTTCATTCCATGGTGTCATGCGGGAGACCCTGCTCCCTCCGCCATTTGTCGTGCGGGGCGGCCTGCGGGGTCTCTGGTCCCGCTCCCCACATAAGAACGCAGGATATGGTGAGGCTGAAAAGGAACACCCACGGAGCCATAGGTAGGGGAGTCATATCACTATGGTCTCACTGGAGGCTGGGCCCACCGGACGCGTGACCTGCCATCCACCTTTCCGCCAACTGACTGACCAACGACTCTCCTCCACTCTCCTTGACTCTCTTCCTCTCTCTTGGCTCTCCTCTTCCGCTCTCTTCAGCTCTGCTCGGCTCTGCTCAGCTCCTCGGCAATCCTTCGTAGCCACAGCAGTTATACCAGCGGCCAATCGGCTAACCGGCCACAGCCGACGGCCAATCAGCCACAGCCGATGGCTATCCACCACCTGAGCCAGCACCCTTCCACGTGAGGCCGACAGCCTGTAAACTACTCTCTGGGGCTCTGTCCCCACACATGGATTCCAGAGAGTTGTGGTTTTTATTCCTGTGAGTGTCGATCATTTCTGTGTTTTACACTTTGGGGTTGGGGAGTGCAGGTGTGTGTGCCTGACGTCCTTGAACCCCTCAGTGCTCAGAGCGGCCACGTCTGGCTGCTACTGGTCTTACAGGTCACTGCCGTGGACGATGCATACGTGGTCATCTTTCTATGTGCCATGTGTGAAGAGGCTGGGAAGAGTTGTTCTAACTAACCCTCCTCCTGACAGACAAGGATCAGCACTTCATCCCGAGGAAGCAGGACCCACATCAGAAACATGAGGCATTCACTTTGTGATCAGGAGACTCAAGAGGGCTCAGAGATTGGGCAGAGCATCGGGGAACTAGAGGTCAGAATCCGGGGAGTGTCCTGAGAAACAGGCATGACTGACCAGCAGGAAGAACGGAGCTTGATCCTGAGCCATCTGTGCTCGTCTCTCTGACACCCAGTGACCACCCTGGCCTCTGTCGCAGCCAAGACCAGACTGCGAGAGCAGGTAGATCCTGGTCTGCAGAAGAAGCACGTAAGCAGCCTAGGTTCAAGGGGGACATGTGGGAAACACCAGATTTGATAAGGAGGCAGCACGTCCAAAGCCATTGTCCACTGGCTTTTTTCCTTACAGTAATGTCAAATGATGCTCTTGTGATCACATTGCACATCCTTTCACCTCGGCATGCACCCAATTTTCTTAGTTTGGGTTCCCCAGAAGCAGAGCCTGAGATAGGACTTGGATGTGAGGAGTTTATTTGGGAGGTGATCTCAGGAAACAGAAGTGAGGGAGTAGGAAGTGAGACAGGGAAGGAGGAAAAGCCAACCTCAAGGCGCGTTATAGAGGTTGCTGCTATGGGCAACTCAGCCAAGCCAGGACCTCCCGAATGATGCAGCGTCCTCCAGCTTTGTGCACCTGGAGGAGGGGGGCCCAGAACACTTAGCCGCCCGCTACTTTATCCCCCATTGGTTGAGAGTTGCCCCCAGCAGTCTTCACTCCCCGGCACTTTAGAGCTGCACGCACAGGAGGGTGCGTTGGAGCAGAAAGCAAACAGATGCAAGGGCACCAGAGGTATCTGCTGTATTAAGCAAGGAAACGGTAAAGCAGGTTCTCAAAGTGTCATTCCCAGGACTAGCAGCAACAGTACCACCTGGAAACTTATTAGAAATGCAACTTCTTGGTTCTGAATCAGCAATTCTGGGGGCAGAGCCCTGTCCTATCTCATGGGCCCTTTCTAGTCAATCCCCACTCCCCACCCAAGCCCTAGAGGCAACTGCTATTCTGACTTTTTCCCCCCACTATACATTGGTTTTGCCTGTTTTCAAATTTTATTCAAAAAATTGTGTAGTATGTCTTCTTTTGGGTAAAGTTTCTCACACTGAGCACAATGTATGGAGGTCCTTGCATATTGTTACACATATCAATAGTTCATTTCCTTGTTATTGCTGAGCAGTATTGCACTGTATAAATATCTCACAGTTTGTTTACCCATTCTGCTCTTGACGGATGGACACCAGAGCTGCTTCCAGTGTTTTGAGTATTTTGATAAAGCTGCATGAGCATTCTTCTATGAGGTTGGGGACTGTTGCTGTGCTTCGTGCAGGCTAATGATAATAAAATACAACATGAATGCTTTACCCTAACCCTCGTGGTGGTATAATATCCAGTGCTGTGGAGATCACACTAACCCAACCTTCTGGCCAACGTGAGCCTACACATCACAGCCTTCCGGTGCTTAGGAGGACCAGACAGCAGTTCAGCACGGCACTTAGGGCCACATTACACAGCAAAATCACCAACAAAAAGTACTAACATGCAAAAAACATGGCATGAAGTCAGCTGTGGAAAGGACATGTGTGTACAGTATGAGAGCTGAAACAGGAAGCAGAGCATCACCTTGTCCGACCACAGCTGGAAACAGGCATGTAGGGTGAATCAAATTTTTGTCAACTCTGCACGTATCTGTGAGAGCTCCATTCGTACTGATTTTGGAATTGTAAATACATTTTAACAAATAGGCAGATTTGCAAATAAGGAATCTGAATAATGAAGTTCTGTTGTATATGGAGCTTGGAACTTGGTGCATGTGGTGACTTTTAATCATAGCTCCCAGTATTTGGCACTTGTTCCATTGAGAAGTGGGTCTGTGTCCTCTCCCCTGGAATGTGCGGGAGAGACCCCAGTGTTCTGAACTCAACTCCGATTTGTGCAAAGGAAACTGGACATTTTAAAGGGAGAATGAGAGTTGGGAGGAGGAGCAAGAAGGGGCTTAAGCAGAGTCAGAAAGTGAAAAATTAGTAAAATTGGGTAAGAGGGCTGGTCAGTGTCAATGTGATGAGGTCATTTGTGTCTGCGAACTGGTAGTTCCCAAAGTTAGGCTTCTCCCTTCCCACAGAGGTTGGGAGACAGGTGGCCTATCCTTCCTGATGATAGCATTTCAATGGAACAACTTTCAGGTCCTTGAGAAAGACGCTCCTGGGTTGTAGAGGATATGCATACATTTCGAAGGGACAGAAAAAGGCTTTACAATAGTAAATTTGTAGTAAATGCTCTAAGAAAAGGAAAGTTAGGGACCCCTCATCAAGTGTTGGCTGGAACTAATGCTAAATGTTCTTGGCATGCTTGATCTTTCCAGACAGGAAATCTAGCCTGGCTGGGTCATCCCAGGGCCACGGCCTTAGGGTGCTGGAAACTGTGGTCAAGTTCTTAGTGCAGGGGTTTGGACTGAGTCATTCATGCCAAGTTTTTCACGTTCTCCACACCATGGAGCAGAGGCGTCGGCCTTCTGTGTCCTGTCTGAATCCCCGATCCACAGAATTGATGAGCACACAATATAGTGACTATTCTTACAGCACTAGGTTTGGGAGTCGTTTGGGCTGCAGCAATAGTAACTGGAACACTGCACCTTATCTCCTCTGGTAGGAGTGGCTACCGAGCCCCACCTCTGACCAGTATGTGAGCCAGTTAAAGTGCCTTCGATGGATTGCTCATTCCATCCTGAATCATGGTCTGAAGAACTCAGCAGTTGGCTGCTATGAGTTAAACCTGGACGAGTACCACTGTTTTACTTGTCACCCTGCTCATAGATTCGATCCAGGATCCTGGAGCACAGTGGTGGGGCTAACAGGTGGAGTGGAAAAAGCAAGTCAGCAGCCATCAACGCTTTATTGACTGTGCCAAGAAAAACTGGCTTAGCAAACAAAGACCGTTTAGGGAGCATGGCGGTAAGGAACTGCGGTAGTGGAGGGTGATGTCCACTGGGATTTTCAAGGGGCCAGATTATAAGTTATCACATCACAGAATACCAGAGCAGATCTGACCTCAGAGAGCACGGAATCCAGCCTTAAGCATTTCTACCAAAGAACCCCGAAGGCAGGTGAGAGGCCCAGGGGTTTGACTGAAATGGCCTCTATGGTTGAGGAAATGCTCTTGAAGTTTCCTATCTTACTTTAAAAATTTATAGTTCATACTTCCCAGTATGTGTTTTATTTTAAAAAAGGTTCCCTTCTCCCAATTTGAATCAAAATGATGATTCAGAAGCTGCATCATGTTTTTTTTTCTGTGTTTTTTCACATCCCTTGGACACTTCAACTTAGACAAATACTTTTGCTTTACAAGTAGAGTCATTCATATATCCATTCATTCAACTCTACTAGGCATCCCCTTCATGCCAGGCATGGTAGTAAGAACTGGGAGAACAATGATGAATAAGACATGACTTTTGCCATCTGGGAAGATGGTCATTCATTGGGAGAGACAGATAGAAACGAAGCCCACAGTTTAGGGGTCGTGGAACTGAGATTAGCATCCAGTTCTGCCCCCAGTTTAATCAGGGCTTTCTACCAGTCGGCTTGTTTTTCATCATACTGCCTCTCCAAACACTGGGGAAATCTCAGAGGATAAGTAGCAGACATTAGTAAAGTGGAAACACTGGGCTCCTTAGTTTTATCCCTTGGATCCTGCAGAAAGATCCTGCCCTTTCACAGGAAACAGCATGTTCCAAAATACTGTTAGTTATGTCATTACTAGTTATGATGGTTAGTTTAGATCTATGTGTTGGTTCTGAATGGCTTACTAAGTTCCATTTCTAGAATAAGCTTTCACCTTTCAGTTGCTGAAAGAACTTCACTTGTTTTCCCTAACTCCTTAACTTGGCATCAATTAATTTAATGAACCCGTTTTTGTTGAACACATACTATGTACCAGGCAGTGGACAAAATTCCAGGAATAGAAGTACCAAACATTCCTTTCCCTCTCCTCAAAAAGTTGAGTCTAGAGGAGCAGCACATAGGTGAAAACATTGTTAGCAGGTCCTTCCCATTCTGGGGTTAAGAATACAATGCTAGTGATGGTTAAGAGTTAGTTTTTCCCTGGTTCTGTTCCCACCCACTCTGGAGAATTTCAGTCCCTGCAAATTCCTCTCCAATATTTCTGGGAGCAACAAGAGAATGTCTTCTGTGGACCAGTCAGCATTATCTTCCTGTCCTGCCACAGCTGGCTGTGGGGATGTTCCCAGTTGCTCTAGTAGCCAAGGAGGAAGCTGTATCATGATGGTACCAGGGTGCCGCCATAGCAGGCACTTGGGCAGGAGAACCTCCAGCAGTCTGATGGCTGGTGTCAAGCTCCAGGTGGACTGTGCTGAGTTTTTGGGAATCTCTTGATATTACCTTAGCCCCAGGCACCATGTACCGTCATTGTGAAGGCTGCAGGTGCCATGACTAAAGAACCGTAGTTCTGGAAACATCCCATCAAGTTGGAGATGGGGGTGAGCCAGGCTCTACCACTAAAGGAAGGAGCCTGGGGGCTGTCCTGTGAGGGAGTGGGCAATGCTTGATGCTGGAGTGAGCGCGGAAGGCAGTGACACTCTCTCATTACCTTCTGTATCTTGCTTTATCACTACTTCTTCCAAGTCATTTCATTATGATCTTTAAAAAACCAAATCACATCATCATTTAGGATTTATGGGAAAAGAACCATTTTTAGATAATGCTTCCTCTGCCCCTACCTCTTCCCTTCATGCTCATCTTACCCTCAGAAATAAGAGGGCTCCACTTCCAGGGTGGATAATATTAGGATATCCCTTTGAGACCCCTGTCAGGTGTTCTTCCCGTGCAGGGAGCAGTGCTGCCATTGACGAACATTTGATGCCCATGGATACTTCTATTAACTGAGGTTAATGGGTTTGAATGGTCCATTTCTCTCTCCCTTTCTCTCCCTCCCTGTACTTGTCCCTGTCCCTCTCCCACTTCTACCCCCAATCCCTTCCCTTGAGTCTGAACCCTGGAGGTGTAGAGAAGAGTAGGAAAGCCCTTTTCCATTTGCATCCAGGATGTGCTCTCCAAGCCAGCTTCATCATTAGTAAGGCTGGTATTTTGATCTAGCTGATTATGTCATTTTTTGTTAGAAACCTCAATCAGAGGAAGATGTTTATTTCAACCCTCCAACATATCACTTTTCCATGTTGCTTGCTTTTAGTTTATTGCCCATGGCGCTAGGATTGAGGCATCTGAGTCCCCAGGGGCCAGTCCAAGACACTCCCATCCAACATCAGGTGCTTTTATCAAACTGATGTACTTTGAATCCTGATGTGTTACTTTTCTTCTTTGGAGGTTTTCTGTCCTACCCCATCAGTCCTTTTATGAGGTCTGAATTTTAGGATGAGCTCAGTTTTACCCAGCCTAGAAACTGCTACTCATTCCTAGGTGATAATTGTTTTACTGCAGAGTTTTTCAACTTCAGAACTATTGACATTTAGAGCCAGATAATTCTTTGGGTGGGGGGGGGGGCTGTCCTGTAAGACGTTAGCAGCATCCTGGGCCTCTCCTCACTAGATGTCAGCACCACTCCCTCCTCTCCACCAGTTGTGAAAACCAATAATGTCTCTTGACATTGTCTAATGTCTCTTGGGGGACAAAATCGCCCTTGATGAAGAACTACTGTTCCAGAGGAAAATGGACAAAGTGAAAGAGGAGCAGAGAAATGCCTTGGTCTTTCTAGCAGGGTCAGTGTGAGCTTCTCGGGAGAGCAGTGCTTGAGGTGAGCATTGTAGAATAAATGTTACCTCATGGTCACAGGAGCGTTCTCAAGGTACAAAGAGGGAGGTGTTCATAGTCCTCTGTGATGGCTTCTTGGCTGAGAACAGATTCCTACCACTCCTCATTCGGCTGAAAACAGATTCCTACCACTCCACTCAAATATTTCAGAGATCGCCTGTAGATGCCTGGTTTTCACTGCCTCAATGCTTTTACTCATTCCGTGAGTGAGTTTCGTGTCCATACGTCCAAATTCTACCTTTGCTGGCTGTACTTACTGTGTTGTGCACCATCTTTGAAAAACGATTAGAGTTCCAAAGCAAATTCCTCTAGATGTGGGTTACTTTCTCTTAAGCATCATGTCTACACTTTGGATAAGATGAGGGAGTAGGTTACGCTGCACGTCTGATACATTGGATCCGGTATTGTGGAGAACTTTAGGCATCACTTCATATTATCATCTGGTAGATTGTCAGTCATTGCATAATTATTCATGAGAAGAGACCGAAATTCTACCTCACCTGGGATGTGACTCATCTGTTGACATACTAATTTAGAGGTGGAGTAGCAGAGAATCTGTGAGGCATGTGGGAGGAAGCAGTTGACAGCATCCTCCTCCAGGATGCTAAACTCCAGGGTACCATGGGTGGGGGGTGGCAGTCTCACAGCAGGGAAAAATGAATCACACATGGAAACATCAATGAGTTTGGCCATTTATTGATGCCACATAATGGCAGGCTATGGTTACAGTCTGTTTTTAAATACCGAAGTACCCAGTGAGGCACCCCTTGAGGCTGGGCCTGGCAAAGCAGCAGAGACGCAGGGAGGGCAGTGGGTCGGGCCGTGTGCATCATACAACCAATTTGGAGGACAATGATAGGTAGAATAGTGCTTCCCCAACCGTATTTTTTTATTAGTTATATAACTTAAAATAATAATACTACTAATAATAATATTTGAATTAGCAATACAAAAAACCAGGAGTAGCATCAAATACATTGGCTAAGTTGTAGCACCAGGCAGTTCATCGTTTGATCGCTCTTGAAAGTCAATCACCATGCACCGCCTACCAGGACTTCATCTTCAAGTCAGAGGGGTGAAGGACTGAGACCTGAAATCTCTGGGGTGGCAATGTGTAGCGTTCAGAGTTTGGAGGATTTTAGCTAATTGATTGGGAAACTGTGATCTGAAACAAGACAAGCCCCTCAACTTGTGTTTCCGCAACTTGATGTAAGTTATCAAAAACATTCACCAAATATCCAAGAGCATCGCATTGGGATGATCTACCACGTGGGGACTGGCTGTCCAAGGAGTGGCTAGAGGTGCGCTCTTGTTTAAGAAAACCCATTGGAAAGCAAGTCATTCCTACAAAGAAGCAAGTGTTTGTATCACAAAACGATTTCCTATTTTAGAAAAGTACTCACTGTTTAGTCTCTTGAAGTATTGTTTTCTCACGGTGTTGAATTATGTTTCGATGTTCAAGAATTTAATTAACCCACAACTTTGCAGGGAAGAGAGAACTCTACCCCTGTGAAAGGCAATGTAAACAAAACTGGGTTTGAGATCCTTGATTTGTTTGAGCACCAGGCCCTGTGGCAGCTTTCTCTGGTTCGTGACAAATGTGTATCCAGTGTCTCTTGCTGTGCTTCTCACTTGCTTGCTCAAGTTGGCAAGGAAGGAGGACATAGATGAAATAAGCCAAAAAACGCTGCTTCATGTCGGCTCCTGAGAGCATCAAAGAAATGGTGAAGACACCATCTATGTTCTTACCTTCAGAGTCTCCTGGTTCATCGGAGGCCCCTCTCTTATTACAAGCACAGCGACCTGTCAAAACCCACACAACTGTCTCGCAACACAGCCTCAATACAGGAAGTGCATGTCTATGAGGCATGACTAGGGGCCGATATTCTGCCTTTGAGAAACTGGAGAAAGGCCGAGAATGGAGCACCTGGCTAGGCCGTCCCTACATTTCTACCATCTTAGCCACATGGGTCATAAATAACATTTGGTGTATTGGGAAATCCGGCCTAGTTTGCTGAGGTCAGTAGGAAGCTGAGTCTGTTCCTGAGTTTTGTAAGACTGGTCACGACGCCGTGCATAACCCTGTGATAGTACAGTACAGGTTCAGTCAATCCAGTTTACGAAATCAATCCCTTTGAAAGTCTACACTATACTTCAGAGACAGTCTTTGCGAATTGCCTCATTGGAAAAAAATTAGGTTCCCCTTCACTTACAACGTAAGCATCTTGTCTCTCAAACCATTATTTCACCAGAGATTGTCATCAGCCAGCAATGTTTATATTTGAAGACAGAATATAAGACTGTAATTCTTATCTAGAAATAAATTCCCTGGCTTTAGGTAAACATTTCTACTTCCCTCTTGTTTCTGTTCAATCATAAATTTCATCCCAATCCCAGTGTTTTATGTTCCACAGAAATGTATCAGAATAATATACGTTGATGGCTTAGAAAAAAATAAAAGCACATAATATAAAAATCTTAAGCTTCTGGGATCCAAGCAGTAGAACTGGCATTGGCCAGCAACACCATTATACACTGAACAGAAGATGTCTATGGACTTGCCCACTTGTACATCTGTTTATTATGTTTACATTTGTTCTGCCACCATCTAGGTATTAGCACCATTTTTCAATAGCACCATTCTGCTGAATGGATAGATAATTCAAAGGAGATACGGGACACTGCCCTCCATGGTGAATATTAACTGTACCTGTGAATGAGTCTGAAAATACGCTGCCCATTACATGAAGGCCACATCCCTGCCTCCCAAGAGCTGATCTGGGGGCTTCTTCCCCTCGAGGCTCCACCCACCACCCTCTCTCTCTGGGTTCAGTTCATGTGAATTCCTCCCTTTAGATACCAGGAAATTTGCCTTGAATTTGAGACCACAGCTTACTTTGGCTCTTGATGGGTGGTGGCAAGATCCAGAAGAAGCCTTCTAACTTCCATGTCAGTTTTTTGGACTCCTCCTGACTGGCCTGTTCCCCTCAAGGAACAAGTGTAACTACTGGGTGGGCTAGGGAGTAGGTCATCTTTCCCTCACTTTTGAGAAATCTATACATATTTTTTCTTTTCTTCAGACTAGAAGTTTGTGTTCAGTTCTTGTGCTTAATACAATTTAGCGGGTTCTTTGAAATAGTCTAATCTGGAGCTCCAGTTCCCAACCTGGGCTTAGGTGGGAGCTTGCATCCATGGACCAGGCTATAGCAGTTGTATGGAAACCCCAGCAGTGAAAAGACGGTTCAGAAGCCTGAGCTGGTGAGTCAGGCAGGGGATATGCTGGAAAGGGAAAGCGAGACAGGAAGGGTCATTTGTTCTTCTGCAAGGGAATGGACATTTCCCAAGAAAGTGGGAAGAATAAAGGCCCACTTTCCCTTTCTCATATAGTTGATCCTTGAACAATGCGGGTTTGCCAAACCTCACACACTTGAAAATGTGCATGTAAGTTTTGATTACCCAAAAGGTAAGTTGCCCCTTGGTATCTGTGGGGTTTTGGTTCCCAGACCATCAACCGCCCCCCAGATACCAAAATCGTGGATGCTGAAGTCCCTCACATAAAATGGCATAGATTAACACATACAATCTGCCCTCCATATCCACGGACTGCCAAAGTGTGGCTGGAAAACAGTTCAGCTATTAATTGAAAAAAATGTACGCGTAAGTGGACCCATGCAGTTCAAACCCGTATTGTTCAAGTGTCAAGTGTATTAGCAAGAAATTGATTTCTGTGCCTTTGCTTTTGAAGAGGTTTCATAGAAATTATCTGCAGGTTAGAAATGTCTTCTGTATGACTCACTTAAATCCCTTAGGTCTACTAGATCCTACCGTTTCTGCTCATTTCCTCTTATTCTAGTATCTTTAGGTAGGCATGGGAGTCTGAACAGCCCAGACAGATATGGAGTCTACAGGGATTAGGGACAGACTAAAGGATGTAGCCACTACTTTCTCTTCCTCCCTAGTTGAATACTGGGTGAAGAAAGTGGTCCTTTGCCTGGATGAATTAAAGGAATGTTCCTAAAAGCTCTCCCATGACATTTTAAACAGCAGTTGCCCCCAGCAGAAAGAAAGAGAAAAAATAAAAGATGATTCTACCAAGGTCAATTAACAAGATTTTTTTTCCCCTGGATAAATGTGGCTCTGTTTCCTGATACGTTTGAGGTAGTCTGGGAAAAACCTGGTCTCTTTGTTTTTCTCTTTGAGGAGGAAAAAAAGACATCATTTCACAGACTTGCCTAATTTGGCAACTTTCCCAGGAGCTGAGCCCAGGAGATGCCTAATTCTCCTGGGTATCTCACTTGTCTATCAGGGAGCATCGAGTGTCACAGTCCCACACCTCCTGCAAAGGACATTTTGTCGCCAATGGAACAATGGATTTTGTTTTGTTATGACCCAAAGTTGGACCTGAAATGCACAGAGTAAAACCATGAAGTGGTCCGTGGGGCTAGAACAGGTCACTGTCAGCAGGCTGTGGCAGTCTATGGTGGCGGGTGGCTTCCTCCTGGACTTAGAATGCTTTGGGGGTTTTGAGCAACTGTGGCTTTCTTGGCCTTCGGGTATGGCTGATGTAGGTCTGGGAGCAGGAGAGGCAGCACTGAGCCCGCACAGTAGGCACAGAACATTTCTGAAAGGTTTTCAGTGTCTGGCAGAAATTGGCTGATAAGTTGTCCTTGATGCAAAGCACATCTACGGGAGGAGAAAAAATAAGAAAATTCCAAAGATTATCCTTTGTAAGTGAATGAGCACAACTTCTGTTAACGGAAGACTTTATATGTCTATGAAGAAAGGCTCCATAACAATTCATAGTAATAGTGGACATTCACTGAACATTTATGATGTATCAGGCACAGTGTAAAGTGTTGGTGTTAAACTGAGTTATCAATTACAATTCTTCACTCCCCTGTAATAGTATTAAACATTGCCACCTTTGCCACGGCCGCCTGGTGGGTGGGGAATACTTCCGTACTTCTTGACTTCGGTTCAGCCTTACGACTTGCTTTGGACAATGGGACATTAGTAGATATGATCCCTATGGGGTCTTGGAATGTGCAGACGGATGAGCCTGTCCTGGTGAGCTTCTGCTGTTACCATTAAAACAACCTGGCTTGTGCTGCCACTGAACCAAGGAGGATGAAAGACTTACAAAGTTGACCTAGACCCAACCTACAGATTGCAGCCAAGGCCGACCAGCTGAACCTTAGCTGACCTGTAGATGCTGAGCAAAAAAATATATGATTGTGGTTTTAGAGCCCTGAGTTGAGAGGTGTTTTGCTATGCAGTATTGTTATGCAACAGCTGAATGCAATGTTTTCCATGCATCGCTTCATTTAGTCTTCACAGCCATACTGTCCGGTAAATACAACTCTCCTTTCTGTTTTCAGATGAGGAAGGTGAGTCCTACAGAAGTTAGGAACTTGTACAATGTTTTCCAGCTGATAAGTGGCACAGCTAGATCTGGACACAGGCAGTATGACCCTAGATCTCTTGCTTTTATCAGTCCTACCATTCAGAGTGCAATGTAATTACCCAGTTAGCCAACCACCCAATGCTTCCTGAGCATCGCTCAGCACAGTGAACAATGTGTCACTGCCCTCCAGAAATGTACCATGTAGATGAAGGCCGCACACGTACACAAATCATCTCCATAGTAAGTATATAATTAGTTACCTGGGTTCTAATCCTTGTTCCACTCTAACTAGTTCTGGGCAATTAAGTTCCTTAATTTTGGGGGGGCCCTGCTCTCCTCAAACATGGAGCAGGGAATTAGACTAGATTCTTAGGAACCACCAACTCACAGGTTATGGGTGGGATTCACACTGCACTGGCCCACCAACTCCTGGTCTGGAAGGAATTCAATAAGGCCCACATAACAGATTTTTCTTCCAGAAAGGGAAATTGTTTATAACTCTGCTTGAGTGCCTCTCAGAGCTCCGGTTGTCTTTCTTTCTCCTTTACAGAAAAGATTTGAATAGTCATGAAGAGAAAGCTTTTTAACAGACTGTTGTCCTTTGTAAATAGAACCATCAATACAAGCAGAAATTGAAGTAATATCCTCTTTACTCAAAACCTGAGACAGTATTTTTGCCTCTTTGTGCTTTTTCACCTTCAGGTCGTGAAGGCAAAAAATGCTTTTTATCTCCTCCAAACACATCCTTCCATTGATGGTGCCTTGTTTTTTCTTTTTTTTGTGTGTGGAGAAATGTCTTCTGTTATCTGTCAAATTCCATTTTGTGAGCAAGTTACGTAACAGGTAACGTGATGCTCCTAGAACCCCAAACCTCCTTCCTCATTGCTCGTTCTTTTCTTCTTCAGGCCTCTTTTTACACATATTATAAAAGTCAATCTCTCTTAAAATCCCCAGGAAACCTTGGTGCATGCTCTGATGTTTCAGAAAGAGTACATGCTTCAGCCAAGTGTCCCTACTGTGGAAAGGAATCAGAGCTCTTTGTCACCCATGTCCTCACCAGAGCAGCAGGCATTCTTAGTGGGGCCTGGGCCGTGCGTCACGTGACTGCTGCTCTGTTCAGAACAAGGCAAGATTCCTTCCTAGGCTTCTGGCTTTGGAGCAGGACCCAGCATGGAAGGCTGGGTAACAGGGCTGCTCCAGTTTCTTAGCCAGCCTCTCCTGAAGCCTTTGCGGCTGGTGGTTAGAGAAGGTGCATCTGGGGTAGTTCTTTGCCCCCCATTCCGTCTGCCATGAGTATGTGAGTACATGGAGAGAGGAAGATAGAAGAAGTGTCAAAGATCAGCTTATGTCCCTTCTCTCCACAGAGCTGCTTTTGGCCTTGTTGGACCACACAGATCGCTTCCATCCCGATCTCCAAGGTGGTATTATTACTGGATCATTTGCTCCAATGTGGCACTAGGCTCTATCGTGAACTGTTCTGTAAATATGTGTAAGCCTTTTCTGCTAAGGGTTAACGTGTGCTCTCTCTCAAGGGTGTCTATCATTACAAAGGGGGCCTCCTAGAGACCCCCAAAGTCTCTAACCCTGCTAAGGGTTAAACTGTGTTCTCCAAAGTTTGTATCCCCTAAAGTTGAAGTCCTAATCGTTGGTGACTGCGAGTATGACCTTATTTGGAAATATTTCTTTTTTTTTTAAATTTATTTTTAGTTATAGTTGACATACACTGTTATATTAGTTTCAGTTGTTCAATTTATACACCTTACAAAGTGATCACCACAAGAGGTCTAGTAACCATCTGTCACCATATTTAGTTCTTACAATATTACTGACTCTGTTCCCTATGCTGTACATTATATCCCTGTGACTTATTTTATAACTGGCAGTTCATACTTCTTAATCTTCTTCCTCTTTTCTGCCCAATCCCCTTCCTTCTGGTAACCATCAGTTTGTTTTCTGTGTCTATGAGTTGGTTTCTGTTTCTTTTGTTTGATCATTTGCACTGTGTGTGTGTATACACACACACACGTATATATATCCTGTTTCCCTGAAAATAAGACCTAGCAGGACAATCAGTTCTAATGAGTCTTTTGGAGCAAAAATTAATATAAGACTGGTCTTATATTATAGTAAAATAAGACCGGGTCTTATATTAATTTTTGCTCCAAAAGATTCATTAGAGCTGATTGTCCGGCTAGGTCTTATTTTTGGGGAAACACGGTATATGCAAAATCATACAGTATTTGTCTTTCTCTGACTTACTTCACTTAATATAGTACTTTCTAGGTCCATCCATCTTGTCGTAAATTGCAAGATTTCATTTTTTATGGCTGAGTAATATTCCATAAATATATAAATATTCCATATATATATATACATACACACCACATCTTTATCCAATCTTCTATTGATGGACACTTAGGTTGCTTCCATTTCTTAGCTATTGTAAATAATGCTGCGATGAACATAGGGATGCGTATTTTTTTTTAAAAAAAATAGTGTTTTGGATTTCTTCGGATAAATACCCAGAAGTGGAATTGCTAGGTCATAGGTAGTTCTATTTTTAATTTTTTGAAGAACCTCCATACTATTTTCCACAGTGGCTGCACCAACTTGCAATCCCACCAACAGTACATGAGGGTTCCCTTTTCTCCACATCCTTGCCAATACTTGTTCGTTGATTTACTGATGAGAGCCATTCAGACAGGTGTGAAGTGATATCTCACTGTGGTTTTAATTTACATTTCTCTGATGATTAGTGACAATGAGCATATCTATTGGCCATCTGTATGTATCCTTTGGAAAAATGTCTATTCAGGTCCTCTGCTCATTTTTAAATCAGATTGTTTATTTATTTTTTTTTTTTGGTGTTAAGTTGTATGGGTTCTTTATATATTTTGGATATTAACCCCTTATTGGATGTATCATTGGCAAACATCTTCTCCCATTTGGTAGGTTGTCTTTTTGTTTTGTTGATTGTTTCCTTTGCTGTGCAGAAACTTTTTAGTTTGATGTAGTCCCATTTGTTTATCTTTTTTGTTTCCCTTGCCCAAGGAGATGTATTAGAAAAAATATTAATAAGAGCAACATCAGAGAGTTTACTGCCTATGTTTTCTTCTAGGAGTTCTATGGTTTGGGGTCTTACATTTAAAGTCTTTAATCCATGTTGAGTTTATTCTTGTATATGGTGTAAGAAAGTGGTCTATTTTCACTTTTTTGCATATATCTGTCCAGTTTTCCCAACACTATTTATTGAAGACACTGTCTTTACTCCATTGTAGATTCTTGCCTCCTTTGTCATAGATTAATTAATCATAGAGGTGTGGGTTTATTTCTGGGCTCTCTATTTTGTTCCATTGATCTATGTGTCTGTTTTTATGCCAGTATCATGCTGCTTTGATCACTATAGGCTTATAGTACAGTTTGATATCAGGTAGCGTGATATCCCCAACTTTGTTATTCTTTCTCAAGACTGATGTGGCTATTCAGAGTCTTCTGTGGTTCCATATAAATTTTAAGATTATTTGTTCTAGTTCTATGAAAAATGTCATTGGTATTTTGGTAAGGATTATATTGAATGTGTAGATTGCTTTGAGTATTATGGATATTTTAACAATATTAATTCTACCAATACCTGAGCATGGTATATCCTTCCATTTATTTGTGTTGTCTTCCATTTCTTTCATTAGTGTCTTATAGTTGTCAGATTACAGGTCTTTCACCTCCTTGGTTAAATTTATTTCTATATTAGGATATATTATTCTTTTTTATACAACTGTAAATAGATTCTTTTCGTAATTTGTTTCTCACAGTTTGTTATTTGAGTCTAGAAATGCAACAGATTCCTGAGTTCTAATTTTGTAGCCTACAACTTTACTTAATTCATTTATTAGTTCTAATAGTTTTTTGGTAGACTTTTAGGGTTTTCTATATACAGTATGTCGTCTCCAAATAGTGACCTTTTTACTTCTCCCGTTCCTATTTAGATACCTCTTATTTCCTTTTCTTCATTGCTGTGGCGAGGACTTCCAATACCATTTTGAACAAGAGTGATGAGAGTAGGCATCTTTATCTTGATCCTGATCTTAGAGAAAAAGCTTTCAGCTTTTCACCATTGAGTATGATGTTACTTGTAGGTTTGTCATATATGGTCTTTATTATGTTGAGGTATATTCCTTCTATACCCAGTTTGTTGAGAGTTATCATAAAAGGATGTTGAATTTTGTCA
The DNA here is from genome assembly GCF_057876585.1 of Rhinolophus sinicus. Classification (NCBI taxonomy): domain Eukaryota; kingdom Metazoa; phylum Chordata; class Mammalia; order Chiroptera; family Rhinolophidae; genus Rhinolophus; species Rhinolophus sinicus. The sequence goes on from NC_142503.1 coordinate 22,182,327, forward strand.
AATGCTATTTCTGTATCTATTGAGATGATCATATGACTTCTATCCTTCATTGCATTTATGTGGTATATCACACTGATTGATTTGTGGATACTGAACCATTCTTGCATCCCTGGAATGAATCCCACTTGATTATGGTGTCTGATATTTTAAATGTATTGCTGAATTTGGTTTGCTAATATTTTGTTGAGGTATTTTGCATCTATATTCATCAGGGATATTGGTTTATAATTTTTTTTAAGTTTACTGGGGTGACAGTTGTTAGTAAAGTTATGTAAGTTTCAGGTGTATAATTTTGTAAAAGGGATCAAATATATGGTGATGGAAGGAAAAATGACTCTGGCGTTGTAAATTTTTTTTGTGTGTGGTGTCTGTCTGGTTTTGGTATCAGATGGCCTCATAAAATGAGTTTGGGAGCCTTGCCTTCTCTTCAATTTTTTGGAATAATTTGAGAGAAATACGTATTAATTCTTTGAATGTTCGGTAGAATTCACCTGTGAAGCTGTCTGGTCATGAACTATCACTTGCTGGGAATTTTTTGATTACTAGAAATAAAATCGAATTGGTAATTAGTCTGTTTAGATTTTCTGTTTCTTCCTGATTCAGTCTTGGAAAATTATATAGTTCTAGGAATTTATCCATTTCTTCTATGTTGTCCAATTTGTTGGCCTATAATTTTTCATAATATTCTCTTACTATTCTTTGCATTTCTGTGGTGTTCTATGTTACTTCTCTCATTTCTGATTTTATTTGGCCCTTCTCTTTTTTCTTAATTAGTCTGGCTAGAGGTTTATCTATTTTGTTTATCTTTTCAAAGAACCAGCTCATAATTTCATCGATCTTTTCTTTTTTCTTTTTCTTTCTCCCTCTTTCCCTCCTTCTTTCCCTCCCTCCCTTCCTTCATTTTTTTGTCTCTATTTTATTTATTTCTGCACTGATCTTCATTATTTCTTTCCTTCTACTCATTTTGAGCTTTGTTCTTTTTCTAGTTTTTTTAGGTGTAAGTTTGGATGGTTTATTTTAGATTTTTCTTGCTTCTTGAGGTAAGTCTGTATTACTATGAACTTCCTTCTTAGAGCTGCTTTTCCTGTGTCCCAAGGATTTTTGAATCATTATATGTCTATATGCATTTGTCTCAAGATATTTTATTTCCCCCTTGATTTCTTCAGTAAACCATCAATTGCTTACTAGCATGTTGTTTAGCATCCATGTTTCCTCCCCCACTTTTCTTTTTGTAATTCATTTCTAATTTCGTACAGCTGTGATTGAAGAAGATGCTTGATGTGATTTCAATTTTCTTAAATTTACTGAGACTTGTTTTGTGGCCAAATATGTGGTCTGTCTTGGAAAATGTTCCAGGTGCACTTGAAAAGTATGTATTTTGCTGATTTGAGGTGGAATGTTCTGTAAATATCTACTAAGTACATCTGATTTAATGTGTCATTTAAGGCCATTGTGTGCTTGTTGATTTTGTCTGGATGATCTATCCATTGATATAAGTGTTATTATGGTTGTTAAAGTCCCGTTATTGTAATACTGCAATCTCTCTCTTTACATTTGTTAATATATGCTTTATACATTTAGGTCCTATGTTGGGTGCATAGATATTTATGAGAGTTATATCCACTTGTTGGATTGATACCTTTATCATGTGAAATGCTCTTCTTTTTCTCTGGTTACAGCTTTTGTTTTTAAGTCTATTTTGTCTGATATAAGTATTGCTACTCCTGACTTTCTTTTTCATTTCTATTTGCATGAATTATCTTTCCACCACTTCACTTTCAGTCTGTGTGTGTCTTTTAATCTGAAGTGAGTTTCTTGTAGACAGCACATGCATGTATCTTGTTTTCCTTTACCCATTCAGCCACCCTATGTCCCCTGATTGAAGCATTTAGTGCATTTACATTAAAAATAATTATGGATAAATATGCACTTAATGGCATTTTATTGTTTCCTTGTTGTTTTGTAGTTCTCTGTTACTTTCTTCTCTCTTGCTCTCTTTTCTTGTACATTGATGACTTTCTTCAGTGATGTGTTTGAGTGCCTTTTATTTATTTTTTGTACGTGTATTATAGGTTTTTGGTTTGTGGTTACCATAAGATTAATATATATCAAAATATGTTTATAGCAGTCTCTTTAAATTGATGGTCACTTAATTTCAAATGTATTCTAAAAGCACTACTTTTTTTAGTCATTCCCCACATTTTTTTGGCATTACATTTTACATCTTGGGTGTGTACGTGTATCCCCTTAATTTATTACTGTAGTTACACATGCTCTTACTACTTTTTCCTTTTAACCTTCACATTAGCTTTATAATTGGTTAATCCACTACACTCACTAAATGCTTGCCTTTATGAGTAAGATTTCTTCTTTTCTATATTTACTTATTTTCAGTTTTGGCATTTTCTTTTCCACTTAAAGAAGTCCCTTTAACTTCTTTTTTTAAAATTTTGGCTTAGTGGTGATGAACTCCTTTAGCTTTTGCTTCTTTGGGAAGCTCTTTTTTCTCCTTCAGTTCTGAGTGACAACCTTTCTGGGTAGATTATTCTTGGTTGTTGGTTTTACATTTCATCATTTTGGATATATCCTACCATACTGTTCTGGCCTGCAAAATGTCTGCTGAAAAATCAGCTCAGTCTTATGGGGGAATCCTTTGTACAAAACTTGCTGCTTTTAAGATTCTCTTTAACTTTTGCATTTTAATTGTAATGTGTCTTCATGTGGGCCTCTTTGGTTTCATCTTGTTTGGGATTCTCTGCACTTCCTGGACATGAATGTCTGTTTCCTTTACCAGGTCAGGGAAGTTTTCAGCCATTATTTTATTAAATTGGCAATTCTGTTCCTTTCTCTCCCTCTTCTCCTTCTGGGGCCCTTATGATTCAAATGTTGGACACTTGATGTTGTCCCAGGGGTCCCTTAAACTATCCTAAAATTTTTTTGAATTTTTTCTTTTTGCTGTTCTGATTGGGTGATTTTCACTACCTTGTCTTTCAGCTTGCCGACTCATTCTTCTGCTTCAACTAATCTACTGTTGACTCCCTCTAGTGTATTTTTCATTTTAGTTACTGTATTCAGTTCTGATTGGTTCTTTTTTTATATTTTCTATCTCTTTGTTAAAGTTCTCATTGAGTTCATCTATTCTTCTTCCAAGTGCATTGAGCATTCTCATAACCAGTGTTCTGAACTCTTTATGTGGTAGATTGCTTGTGTCCATTTATTTCTTTTTCTAGGTTTTTGTCCTGTTCTTTTGCTTGGAACATAGTTCTACATTTCCTCATTTGGGCTGTATGTCTGTGCTTGTTTTTATGAATAGGTGAAACAACAACCTCTCCTGGTCTTAAAGAAATGGCCTTGTGTAGGAGCTCTGTAAACGTTGTAGACTGCATGTGCTGGGTGTCTTTGGCAAGCCAGCTGGAGCTGGAGTGGGCATGGGCCATAGGGAGACCTGGGGCACACTGCACTGGGGCTGCCCTGGCAGGCTGGAGCTGGAGTGGACATGGGATTTGGGGAGACCTGGGGCAAGCTTCACCAGGGCCAACTTAGGGGGCTGGCTGGGGCTCTAGTTGGATTGGGGTCAGGCTGTGGGAAGTCTTGGGGGCAAGTCGTGCTGGGGCTGCCTTGACAGGATGGTTGGAACTGTAGCTGAAGTGAAAATAGTTTGTGGGAAGTCCTGGGGACAAGGTGAACTGGGGCAGGAGCTGAACCTAGAGTGGGTACAAATGTTGAGAGTCTTGGGGGCAAGCCACGCTGGAGCTGCCTTGGGAGGCCAGCTGGAAGCAGTAACAGCTGGGAGCAGGCTGCAAGGAGAGCTGGGAGTAAGATGTGCTGGGACCCAGAGCTGTAGTTGGAGTGGGTGTGGGCCATGGGGAATCCTGGGGCCAAGCTGCAGAGCTGGTGTGGATCTGGGGCCTGTTGCATACTCTGATGGCTTTGACCAGCTGGCTAGAGTACTTGGATTCTGCTCCTGCCCATTTGATCAAGTTGGAGGGGAAGGACAACAAATGTTGTTCCCGCAGTTCCCCTCTCATTTGGCCAATGCGCCAGTGTTTGTAAATGGATTTCCTTCCCATACAGTCTAGGTTTCCTTTATACCACTGTTTTGTCCCTAAGCCTAAGGCGGGGTGGGGGGTGGGGGGGGGCTAGTCTGAGCACAGGCCCTTCAGTGATCTCTCCCTCGTACAGGTCAGTGCATTGGGGATGGGGATCCCATGGTACCATGTATCTGTCTCTCTCCTACCCATTTCTATGTGGTCTCTCTCATGTGTTGTGCAGAAACTACTCAGTCAGCTTTCAATTCTTCTTTGGGAAAATTGCTCTATCTGTAGGTGTAACTTCGATGTGTTAGTGGGAGGAGGTGAGTTCAGAGTCTTCCTATGCCACCATCTTGGATCTAAAGCCTGGAAATATTTCTTTGTAGATGTGTCATGATGTAAATTAAAATATGGTCATATTGGAGAAGGCTGGGCCCTTAATCCAAAATGAATGTGTCCTTATACAAAGAGACAGACACACACACACAGAGGAGAAAGCTATGTGAAGACAGACACACAGAGGAAAGAAGGCTGTATGACAATGGAGGCAGATTAGAGTTATGCAGCTACAATCTAAGGAAAGCTGAGGATTGATGGCAACCACCAGAAGCTAAGAGAAAGAACATGGTTCTGACAAGACCTTGATTTTGGACTTCTAGCTTTCAGAACTGTGAGGGAATCAATGTCTCTTATTTTAAGTCACGTAACTTATGGTAGTTTGTTATGGTAGCCCTAGGAAATTACTGCATCCCCCCCCCCCCCATTACAATAAGAACAGATACAATTTATTAAGTACCTACCACATGCTGGGCAATGTGCTTGACATATACGCTCTCATTGGATCATAGAAATTTACTTCTGGATATAAATATTCTTCTTTAACACTTGTCTGAGATATATATCTTGTGATCAATAATATCTGCTGTATAAATGAATGAACTGAATCCTATTCATCTGGAAGAATATTCTTCAATAGATAGTTTGCTGACTCAAATGTTCATTTGTATCAACTTTGGATCTAAATACTTTCCTTATTCTTTTTCTTGCCTTCTTTACCCCTCACTCTTCAAATTAGAAAACAAAACAAAAACAAACCCCCAAGAATAGTGTGGATAAGGGTTTTGCTTTGATTTTTTTACTCATTATGAATGTAATGCCTAGAATATAGTTGATACTCAGGTAATATTTCTGGATGAATTAAAATTTTTTTTTTCTTAGTCCAGGTACATGAAAAGGGTTTTTATAGTCCCTAATATGGAAATGGTAGTTTTGATTTAGATTTTAAGTCTTTAACAATTTAGATGGCACCCAAAGGAAGTATAACAGCTTTGAAGAAGGCAAATTTATACACAATAAATTTGAATTTATACACAATCTTACAAGATGAACATGGAGGGTATGTTTATTGTGATGGCTGGATGGCTGACAAGAATCTGGGCACTGAATGACTCATTTTCAAAGCATTCTAGAGGGCATAGTAGACGAGGAGGTGTGTGGTTGGTACTTTAAATCAAGAAATTTCTCACAGCTGTTCTTTCATGTTGCTTCTCTATGAGTAAGCATGGCTCTGCCTTCGAGAGAAGCTAATTAAACTTCGTGCCCCGATTATTGTTGGTGAGTGGAATTCATTATTATTTACATCAATTGCCAGTCAACTGTTAGTCACCACCTCTTCAGTGTGAGAATTCAAGATAAAAAATACCAAGGATGCATTTAACCCAGTTTTGATTATTGAAGATTGCATTATCCAGCAATAAGACAGTTAAAGACAATCTACGTATAATTTTTAAAAAACCAATAGTACTAGGCATGTTCAACCAAGACTGTGTTGATACTTCAGTTGTGTAAAAATCAACACAACATAGAAGGATTCTCTAGCTTCAACATTTTATATTATTTTATTTTAAATTTATTGGGATGACCTTGGTTAATAACAACATTATATATGGCTCAGGGGTATCTTTATAATATGACATCTGCATACTCGCTAGTGTGCCCAATACCTGCAGTCTAGCCTCCTTTCATTACCATATATTTAAGCCCCTCTACCCTCTTCATTCTTCCCCACTGCCTTTCACCTCTGATAACTACCATTTTGTTCTCTGATCTACGAGCTTTTTTTGTTTTGTTTCTTTGTTGCTTTTCGTTTTAAATCCTACAAGAGTGAAATCATACAGTTCTTGTCCTTTTCCATCTGACATATTTCATTCAGCATAATACTCCATCCATGTTGTGTCAAATGGCAATATTTCTTTTTATGGCTGAGTAGTATTCCATTGTATATACATACTACATTTTTTTTTTAATCCATTAATCTGTCCAAGGATACTTAGGTGTTTCCATTTCTTGGCTATTGTAAATAATGGTTCAATAAATATAAGGGTATGTATATCTTTAAAAATAAGTGTTTTCAATATTTTCAGGTAGATATCCAGAAGAGGGATTGCTGGGTCATATGGTAGCTCTAGTCTTAATTTTTTGAGAAATCTCCATACTGTTTTTCATAGTGGCTGTACTAATTTATAGTTCCCACCAGATGTGTACGAGAGTTCCCTTTTCTCCACATCCTCAACACTTGTTATTTCTTCTCTTTTTGATAATAGCCAGTCTAATAAATGTGAGGTGGTATGTCATTGTAGTTTTAATTTCCATTTCCCTTAGAGTTAGCGATGTTGAGCATCTTTTTATATATCTGTGGGCCATCTGTATGTCATCCTTAAATAAGTGTTTACTCACGTCCTCTGCCCATTTTTTAATGGGATTGTTTGGTTTTTTTGGTGTTGAGTTGTATGAGTTTTTATATATTTTGGGTATTAGACCCTTATCAGAAGAATCATTTGCAAATATTTTCTCCCATTCAATTGGTTGCCTTTTTGTTTTGTTGATGGTTACTTTTGCTGTGCAGAAGCTTTTTAGTTTGTTGTAGTCCCATTCATTTACTTTTGCCTTTACTTTCCTTGTCTTTCTGGTCAACTTCATAAAAGCCCCTCGAGGGTAAGATCCATAAGTTTAATACCTATATTTTCTTCTATGTATTTTATTGGTTCAGGTCTTATATTCAAGACTTTAATACATTTTGAGTTAATTGTTGTGTATGGTGTCAGACAGAAATCCAGTTTTGCATGTGACTTCCCAGTTTTCCAGCACTGCTTATTGAGAAACTTTCCTTTCTCCACTGCATGATTTTGGCTCCTTTGTCGAAAATTAGTTGGCCATATATGTATTTATGTATATGTATGTGTTTATTTCTGGGCTCTCAATTTTGTTCCACTAATCTGTATGCCTATTTTCTGTCAATACTATACTGTTTCGATTACTATAACTTTGTAGTATAGTTTTAAGTCAAGGACTATGATACCTCTGGCTTGGTTCTTTTTTCTCAGGATTGCTTTGGGTATTCAGGGTCATTTGTGGTTCTATACAAATTTGAGATTTTTTTGTTGTTGTTCTATTTCTGTGAAAAATCTGGGATTTTGATAGGGATTTCATTGAATCTGTAGAGGTTGCTTTGGGTAGTATGGACATTATAACAATATTAATTCTACCAATCCATGAGCATGGAATATCTTTCCATTTCTTTGTTTATTCTTCAATTTCTTTCAACAATGCCCTGTAGTTTTCAGTGTACAGGTCCTTCACCTTCTTTGTTGAGTTTATTCCAAGGTATTTTATCCTTTTTGTTGCAATAGTAAATGGGATTGTTTTCTTTATTTCTCTTTCTGATATTTCATTGTTAGTATATAGGAATGCAACAGATTCTTGTATATTGATTTTGTATCCTGCAACTTTACTGTATTTGTTTATTGTTTCTACAGTTTTTAGTGGAGTCTTTAGAGTTTCCCATATAGAAAATCATGTCATCTGCAAATAGTGGCAGTGTTACTTCTTCAGCCTCAATTTGGATGCAATTTATTTATTTATTTATTTATTTATTTATTTATTTATTTATTTATTTTCTTGTCTAATTGTTCTGGCTAAGACTTAAGAGTACTATGATGAATAATAGTGGGGAGAGTGGGAATCCCTGTCTTGTCCCTGACCTTAGAGGAAAAGCTTTCAGTTTTTCAACATTGACTATGATATTAGCTGAGGGTTTGTTATATATAGCCTTTATTTTGCTGAGTTATTTTCTTTCTATACCCACTTGATTGACTATTTTTGTCATAAATGGATATTTATCTTGCCAAATGCTTTTTCTGCATCTCTTCATATGACCATAATTTTTATCTTTTATTTTGTTAACATGTTGTATCACATTGATTGATTTGTGCATATTGAATCATCCTTGCATCCCTGAAATGAGCCCCACTTGATTGTGATATATGATCCTTTTAATGTTTCGTTGTATTTAATTTGTTAGTATTTTCATATCTATGTTAATTGAAGATACTGGCCTGTAATTTTCTTTTTTCTTTTTTTTCTTTTTTTTGTGTGATGTCTTTGCCTGGTTTTAGTATCAGGGTAATAATATTGGCCTCCTAAATGAGTTAGGAAGTATTTCCTCCTCTTCAACTTTTTTGGAAAATGTTGAGAAGGAATGGTATTAAATCTTCTTTGAATGTTTTGTAGAATTCACCAGTGAAGCCACCTGATCCTGGATTTTTGTTTTGGGGGAGGTTTTCAATTACTGTTTTAATTTCATTACTAGTGATTAGTCTATTTAGGTTTTCTACTTCATGATTCAGTCTAGGAAGGTTGTATATTTCTAAGAGTTTGTTCATTTCCTTTAGGTTATCAAATCTGGTAGTGTATAGCCTTACACAGTATTCTTGTATAATCCTTTGTATTTCTGTGGTGTCCATTGTAACTTCTCCTCTTTCATTTCTGATTTTGTCTTTTTTCCTATGTGAGTCTAGCTGTGGATGTCCTTTTTGTTTATCATTTGAAATAACCAGCTTTTTGTTTCATTAATTTAGTCTATTGTCTTTTTGTTCTCTATTTCACTATGATTTTTACTATTGCCTCCCTTCTACTGATTTTGGGTTTCATATGTTCTTCATTTTCCAGTTCTTTAAGTTGTAATGCTAGATTGCTCATTTGGGATTTTTCTTGTTTCTTGAGGTAGGCCTGTAATGCTATAAACTTGCATCTTAATACTACTTTTGCTGCATACCCAAAATTTCGATATGTTGTATTTTCATTTTTATTTGTGTCTATGACTCTCTTGATCTCTTCTTTTCTTTCTTTTTGACCCAATAGTTGTTCAGTAGCATGTTTAATCTCCATGAATTTGTTGTTTTCCAGCTTTTTTCTTGTAGTTTATTTCCAATTTCACACTGTTGAAGTTGGAAACTATGCTTGGTATGATTTCAATCTTAAATTCACTGAGACTGATTTTGTGCCGCAACATATAGTCTGTCCTTGAGAATATTCCATGTGCACTTGAGAAGAATGTGTGGTCTGTCATTTTGGGATGGAAAGTTCTATAAATATCCATGAAGTCTATTTGGTCTAATGTGTCCTTTAAGGCCAATATTTTCTTATTGCCTTTCTGTCTGATCTATCCATTGCTGTGAGTGGGGTATCCAGGTCCCCTACTGTAATTGTATTTTTGTCAGTTTCTCCCTTTTGGTCTGTTAGTAATTGCTTACATATTTTGGCACTTTCAGGTTGGGTGCATATATATCGATAAAAGTTATGTCTTCTTGATAAATTGTCTCCTTTATCTACTGTTGATTCCCTCTAATGTATTCTTTATTTCAGTTATTGTATTCTTTATTTCTGTTTCTTTTTTATGTTTTCTGTCTCCATTTTTATATGTCCTATCTCTTTGTTGAAGTTCTTCCTGAGAACACTGAGCATCTTTAAAACCAGTGTTTTGAACTCTGCATCTGGTAGATTATTTATTTCCATTTAATTTAGTTCTTTTTCTGGAGCTTTGTTCTGTTATTTCATTTGGTGAATGTTTCTCCCTCCCGCCCCCATTTTGGCTGTCTCTCTGTTTTTGTTTCTGCTTATTAGGAAGAGCTGCTATCTATGTTTCCTAGTCTTAGAAGAGTGGTCGTATGTAGCAGGTATCCTGTGGGGTGCAGTGGCTCGGTCTCCCTGGTCACCTGACCAGGTGCTCCAGGTGTTTCCCCTATATGGGTTGTATGTGCCCTCCTGTTGTACTTGAGCCTTGGTTATTGTTTGTACATCAATGGGAGGGATTGATCCTCAGGCTGACTTTTTGTGAGGACTGGCAGTAACTACAGTGGAGCAGTTGTGCAGGAGCTGACCCTATGGAGCAGGAGCTGACCCTATGGAGCAGGATCTGCTTTAGCAGGGCTCTGATGCCTGCCCAGTCTGCCGTTTAGGTGTGTTGTTTGTGGAGGTGGTTGGCTGGTGCTGGCCACTAGGTGTGTTGGTTCTGAGGCCTCTTGAGAGGGGCTCTGTTGCAGGCTAAGCTCAGCTGCTGCCTGTGTCCTTCCCAGGCCACATGGTATGAAGTACAAAGTGATCTGCAAATGGTTGCCACTAATGTTGGCCTTGGAGGTGCCTGGGAGAGGCCAGCTGCTGCTAGTGCCAGGCTTTGGGTCAGCCTCAACATTTTAAAAACATGGTATAGGAGGTGATAAAATGACATCAAAGGAAGAGGGTCTCAAATTGGCCCCTTGGTCTAGAACAGGAATGTCCAAACTGCGGCCCATGGGCCAACTGCAGCCCCAATCCATTTTTTATTGGCCCACAGCAAATTCCAAAAATATATTTAGTTTACTTAAATAAACCAGGTGAGGCAATACGTACTTCACCTCGAGTGAGTAGCCCGGCTGTTTGTGTATTTTACCGCATATGGCCCTTGGTGAAAAACGTTGAAAAAAGTTTGGACACCCCTGGTCTACAAAAACATGATTCTCAAACTTTAATGTGCATCCAAATCACCTGGGGATCTTGTTCAAATGTGATTCTGATTCAGTAGGTCTAGCGTAAAGCCTGAGATCCCACATTTCTACCAAGCTCCAGGTAATGTCAATGCATCTAGTCCAGGGGACCACACTTTGAGTAGCAACAGTTTGCAAGACTAAAAGTTAATAACAACTCTTAAAATGAGCCTGAGGTAGCTTCTTTTAGAGTTTCAAGTATGGTCAGTGATAGCCACCCTCAAATACAAGTTGGTCAGAAGAAAGTTGCACATGACAATCATATCTAAAGCATTTTCCCCCTCAGTGCATTGTGCTCAGTATTTCCAACCCAGAATTCTCTACTGGCTTCCATACTTGTGTAGAAAAATCAATCATAGGACATTCCTAAATGATAAGTCCCTCAACAAGCCTGTCTCAAGCAGAATTCATTCTCTTTCCCCATTCTCAAACCCACCCCTGGGCTTCCTCTCTCAGTGAATGGCAGCCTCATCTACTCAGCTTCCCCAGTCACAAGTCTGGGTATTATTATTCCTCTTCTTTCCCCAGGCACAAAGTCCTGTCAAGTCTCTGTTTTAAGTTTTAAGTAGCTCTTGAATCAACTTCTCTCTACCTTCTCTACTGCCCTAGTTTATGGCATATACATCTCTTGCTTCGGGTACCACTGATCCCCTAACTGGTCTTCCTTCTCTGTCATGCACACTGCCACCAGCATGATGACTTCCTTATCTTTACTCCCCTGTTTGGAACACTTCAACGGCTCCCTTCTTCCCTAGCGATAAAAATAAAGTCGAAACTCATTAGGATGCTTTACGGGGCTCTTTATCTTCTAGCTCCAGCTCACCTTTCTAGCCCTGCTGTTTCCTAACCAGCCTTGAACTTTGTACTTGAGTTAGTCTTATGTGTCATAACATCATCTTCTCCCTGTTTACTGTAGAAACTGAAAGCTTCTCCTGGAACTGCTCACCTAATCTCTCTACATATCCTTCACTTTGTCTGGAGGCCTTCCCTACTCCCCCCATTTTACATTTGATGCCCTTCCCAAGTACTCTAATGCTATGAGAGTACACCCTTGGTAACACCCTTACCTCCATTATCAGTGAGTCACTCGTTTGTAGTTTTGTTCCTTGTTGACATTATGTTTAGCACATAGTAAGTGCCCAACAAATATTTGTTAAGTAAATGCATTGTTTGTAAATAAACAACCGCTAGGGAAATTTTTCTCAGGATGTTAACTCTAATGGCAGTCTCTGTTGAACGGCAGCCCTCAGTACTTGGAAGGAGACGGGGAGCACAATAACAGACCACAGGTTTCATTATCTCTCATCTTTAAGGATCTTTGGAGACATTTCTCCAAAGAGGACATACACATGGCCAACAGACATATGAAAAGATGCTCAACATCACTAATCATCAGCGAAATGCAAATAAAAACCGCAATAAGATAATACCTCACTCTGGCCAGAATGGCTATTATGAATAAATCAACAAACAACAAGTCTTGGTGAGGATGTGGAGAAAAGGGAACCCTTGTGCACTGTTGGAGGGATTGCAAATTGGTGTAGCCACTATGGAAAACAGTATGGAGGTTCCTTAAAAAATTAAAAATAGAACTACCTTATGACCCAGCAATTCTACTCCTGGTTATGTATGTAAAGAAACCCCAAACACTAATTCAAAAATATATATGCACCCCTATGTTTACTGCAGCACTATTCACAATAGCCAAGATATGAAACAACCGAAATGCCTATCAACAGACGATTGAATAAAGAAATTGTGGTACATTTATACAGTGGAGTATTACTCTGCCACAAAGAAGACTGAAATCTTACCATTTGCAATGACATGGATGGACCTAGAGAAACTTATGCTAAGTGAAATAAGTCAGACTGAGAAAGACAAATACCATGATCTCACTTATATGTGGAATCTAAAGAACAGAATAAACAAGCAAACAAAACACAAACACACTCATAGATACAGAAAACAAACTGATGGTCGCTAGATAGGAGGGGGGTGGGGGATAGGGAGAAGGTGAAGGGATTAGAAAGCACAAATTAGAAGTCACAAAATAGTCATGGGAATGTGAAATACAGTATGGGGAATATAATCAATGTTGTAAAGACTATGTAGGATATCAGATGGGTACTGGACTTATTGGGGGGACTTATGCCTAATCACTGTGCTGTACATCTGAAACAAATATAAAATAATGTTGAATGTCAACTATAATTAAATACACACACGCACACACGGTCTAACAATTAAGTTCGTGAACTTGTTGAAATGATGGTGCTAACCTTTTTTGATATTAGAGGGATAATTTATTATGAATTTGTACCAACTGGACAAACAGTTAACTAAGTTTACTATTTGAAAGTGCTGAAAACACTGCGTGAAAAAGTTAGACGACCTGAACTTTTTGCCAATAATTCATAGCTCTTGCATCACGACAATGCACCAGCTCACACGGCACTGTGTGTGAGGGAGTTTTTAGCCAGTAAACAAATAACTGTATTGGAACACCCTCCCTACTCATCTGATCTGGCCCCCAAGGACTTCTTTCTTTACCTGAATATAAAGGAAATATTGAAAGGAAGACATTTTGATGACATTCAGGACATCAAGGGTAATACGACGACAACTCTGATGGCCATTCCAGAAAAAGAGTTCCAAAATTGCTTTGAAGGGTGGACTAGGCGCTGGCATCGGTGCATAGCTTCCCAAGGGGAGTACTTCAAAGGTGACTGTAGTGATATTCAGCAATGAGGTAGGTAGTAGCAGCACTTTTTCTAGGATGAGTTTGCGAACTGAATTGTCCCACCTCATATATATACATATATATGAGGTCGGACAATATATATTTATATTTATATAGTCACGGGATATAAAGTACAGCATAGGGAATACAGTCAATGGTATTGTAATAGCTGTGTATGATGTCAGAGAGGTAGTAGACTTGGGGGGATTATTACTTTGTGAGGGGTGTAAATGTCTATAATCATTATGTTGTTTTTTACAACTGAAACTAATAAGTATTTTAAAAAAGAATCAAGATAGAGGAAAAAAAACATATCTTTGGGAAAAGACTACCACTGTGTATGACAATGTGGCACCCTCACCTCCCCAAGTCTCAGTGTCCCTCTTCTTTAGCTTCTCATACCCAGGGACCTTGGACCTTTTGGAGGACTGCCCACAACCTATGGGAGCTGCTTTATCTCCCCATGTAGAATGCCTTAAAAGCCTGCAAATTCACTTCTATTGAGGCAGCCGTTGGCCAGTGGCTGAAGAGTGTGGGAGTGTGATGGTCCAGCTTACTGCCTCTGACAGCGCTGAGACATAACTTACACCCTGGAGCATCCTAGTAGGACCAAGCTGAAGCTAGGACTATTCGTGAGGTGGCAGCCAGGGCAGGCCTCATCCCTTTTCTGTCTTGTTTCCCTCCACTCTCTTAATGGTCTTCCCTGGGATACTTCCTTAGTGAACCCCTTGAGCATGAATTTGCACCTCAGAATCAGTTTCTGCAGAACCTGACCTAAGACAGTGGCCAGACTGATAGAGAGGGCCATTCAGTACTTGACCGTGTTCCTGAGCAAGGCCAGCGCCTACCCTATCTTTCTATGATAGGGTAGGTAGAAAGATAGAAATGAGCAGGAGAAGGAGGGAACCAGCCCTTGCAGCTGCTTCGCCTTAGGTCACAGATATCATAAACAAAGCTGGGCACAAAACAACTAGCTCAGCAGGACAGCGGCTCACACATGCCCCTAAAGCAAGAAGAAGGAAAAATGCCAGAGAAGGACAGCAAAACATCCCGTTTCTCAGAATGTACGCCCTGCTTCTCAGGGCCATTGTAATGAACTCAGAAACCTTGAGAGCAAGAAGTTAGTACAAGGCACACCCTCTGGGAGAATGACAGACACTGGAGAGGGAGATGGGGGAGACAATTCATAGAAATAAAAACTCTCACGCAATTTAAGGAGAGGCCGTTTTTCCCTCCCTTGGGACAGCCCACTCCATAATCTTTACAGTATATGTGTTTTGCTAATAAACTTCTTATTATTCTCTCCTTGCACAAACTGTCTTTTGACTGAATCCTTTCCTTCAAGGAGACAAGAACTGAGGTACAGTCGTCACACCCAGTAACACTCAGAAATCTTTCACAACACAGAAGTGACTTTCATCTGTGTGGGATGACGTCAGTGTGAACCCACTTTCAGACAGGAAAATGGATGAGATAATCCCTCAAGGAATTGGAGTCAAACCTCGCCAAATCCAACAGCTTGCTCCTAGGGGAGCTGGCTGGCCTCTTCCGTATTAAGACTCCCAGCTCAGTAAAGGGGACTAAAACCATCCACAAATCAAGTCATGCAGGACAACGTATTTATGAAAAGCTCCCAATGGGACCAAGTCATTTACTCACCAGCATTCTTCTTGCAGGCCTGCCGGTTGCATTTTTGGAATTCCAGAGGTTTGGTTTCTTGATCACATCGGCATAGGTCTTGGTCTTCAGCTTGATTGTCCTCTGAGGAGACACAACGGACAGCCCTCTTCTGAAAGCCACCTCCACAGGAAGCGCTGCACTGAAAGAGGAGGGCACAGGAAAAGAGTCAGAATTCTTCCCCAGGACCACCAGGGGAACTCCAGTAGAATACCTCTAACCCCGCTGTAGTCATGTAGGGGAAAGTCTCAATGATCAGAAGCCTTTCTGAAGGAGTCACAGAATAAAGGCACTAATAATTTGGAGATGTGAATTTATAGACTGCCGAATGATGTTGGCTTAATTTATTATTGGGTTCTCTGAAGAATGTGGACAGAGGCTGAACTGCAACATAACAGAAACAAATTTCATATCTGGGTCCTAGTGCCTAAGCCACATCCAGTTTCTCTCAACTAGTTCATTGGGGGCTGCAAATCAGATGTGAGGAAAGGGGACACAGCTACAAGGGAAGCAGAGAGTACATTAAAAAAGGAAGTGGGAGAGGAAAACCATGGTGGAATGCAGGGAGGGTTTGGAATGGACCTAGCTGGACCATGTGTGTTCTCAAGCCATTCTAACAGATCAGATTCCACTGTAATGTCATGATATGGCTGCCTGCCAGCACAAGAGAGATTCTCTAGCCTGTGAGAGCTGCTTATGTAAGATGATTCCTGAGGGTGTAAGAAAATGTGTTTGAATTTACCTTATACACTTTTTTTTTTATAAAAGCAAACACAATTTCAGTAATTTTAATTCTGTCATTCTATGTGACCATACAAACATATTTGCAAATAGCTAGAATCAATCCAAAACAATCTACAGTGAGATGCTAAGCTTTAGACTTGTTCGCTGAAAACTGGCACATAGAAATAGTGCAAAACACCATTGCAAAAAAACAAAACATAAGGAAATTGACATTTCAAAGAAGAATGTCAGGAGAAACAACAAAAGATGGTGGTCTTCCATTGCCAGAAGAAATAAAAAGGATAATGCTTGAATGTTTCAATCATTTTCACCAAGAACTGAATCCTCATTCTAAAGTATAGAATCAAATACAACCAATATTTACTACCATTCAGTCACTTTCTCTGATTTTTGCAAAAGTAAAATTGGGGAAGTTTTTAACCAAATACAGTAGAAATTTATGATGAATTTTTGGTAAAGTTATTTTAGGGAATTTATTTTTTTTTTTTTAACTGCAGAGACATTTGAAAACTGCTACAATTCGTCCTGAAGAAACAAAGATATGGACAGTATTACAATCTCTGGGGTTTACTGTGAAATGGGATTATTATGACTATCTGCCACTCTCATCCTTAAGCACAGACTCTTTTGAAAATTATTTTTATTCTGGTAAAATATGTAAAACATAAAATTTACTACTTTAACCATTTTTCAAGTACACAGTTTGGTACCTTAAGCACATTCGCATTGTTGTACAATCATTACCACTATCCATCTCTAGACATTTTTATCTTCCCCAACTGAAACTCTGTAGCTATTAAATAAGAGCTTGTCACCGCCTATCCCCCTCCCTCAGGCTCTGGCAAGCACCATTCTATTTTTTTCTCTATGAATTTGACTGTTGTAAATACCTCATATAGGTGGAATCACACAATATTTGTCCTTTTGTGACTTGCTTATTTCAACTAGCATAATGTCTTCAAGCTTCCTTCATGTTATAGTATGTGCCAGAGTTTCTTTTTTAAGGTGAAATATATTCCATTGTATGTACATACAATATTTTGTTTATCCATTCATCCGCTGATGGACACTTGCATTGCTTCCACCTTTTGGCTACTGAGAACCACCTATACTCTGGTGATTTACCTTCTAGGTCATGTTTTATTACTTTTAGCCTCCTGTTTTTTATGTAATCAAAATCTCCCAGAGGGTAGAAACCAGTCTTTCTTTCTTCGTCCTGTCTGACAATTAGATGAGTGCTGAACATAGCCTGACATTCAATAAATCGTCATTGATCGACTGACTGAAAAAGTCTGCTGCATGGCAAATTCTGGATAAATCACTAGGTCCTAAAGATTCCATTTGCCATTTGAAATATCAGTGGTCACCCAGCTCACTAGATAAAAAAACTTCCACACTGGGACTCCACTGATAAACTCAGAATACTGCTACCAAAACTTCCCACAAAACTTCCATATAGATAGGAGGAGGAACGTTAAATCTTTCTTAACATCTGCTTCTTTATTTTAATTCTACTCTTCATAAAGCCTAGGGCATGGTGGTAAACATGGAACCTCATGTTTGCTTTATAAATTCCGAGATTTCTGTGATTAAACCTGAATGTAATTTTACTCGGTGAATTCACCTCAAATTCTCCATGAAAATGGACAAGAAAAAAAGAAATAACTACTCAACGGATTCTGAGTAAATAGAAGTGTGCAACAGGACAGAGGGAAGCACAAGGGACGTTCATCAAGCCAGAATCTGATAAGGTGTACTGGACCAGGATTCAGGAGATTTGGGCTTTTTCCCTCACTGAATATTGGGTCATTCACTCGACCTCTGTCTTCCTCCGTAAGGTGAGGTTTTTAGATAAAGAACAAATAACTTCCTTTCCTGCCTTCTGCTTCTAAGGGTGGGATGGAATAAGGCTGGGCTGGTCCTGGGTGCTGAAGTCCTGCAGGCTCTCTTGGGGGACACATTAAGATGGAAGAGCTAATTCCAAGCCAAGCACAAAAATAAGCAATTATTAGCCAATTGCTTATTTATTATAAAGAAGATGCATGAATTTGTGTTGTACTTAATTAGGGGATTAAGCAGGAAGCATGGTGGCTGATTTGGGTTTTTTTGATTGTGTTAATGTTGTGGGTTTGGGGTTTTAGAGAGAGGGTACAACTCTCTTAATGCACAGTTCCATTTCTTTGGATCCAGTAAAGATAAGGGATCTTTGTGCAGAACAGAGCACTCAAAATAGGTATGGGGCTAAAGCTGATTAGCTCCCAGGGAAGGCTACTGAGTAACTGAATTGTTCACACCCTAAAGTGAACTCTACTCTAGCCTCGTTCAGTCCTGGCTGCCTCAATCAGAGTCCAAGGGTTCGCTACAGCGTAAACTAGTCTATTTGGAAATGTTGACAGAGACATGAAGACTGGACTCTGTTATTATCCAGTCAACCAACAGTGATCAAATGGAGAAATATGAAGAAGAGAAACCATCTGATGTTCTAGAACTAATGCAAACATCTTCACTGAATAATTTTCTTGCACTTACTATTAATATATGGCAAGCACTGTTCTAAGCACATAAAAAATATCTTTAACTTCAATCCTTGTAACAACCATGTAAAATAAGATTTGTTTTCTGGTTTTACTGATACAGAAACAGATCCTCCTTTTTCCTGAGTTTTATTTCTTTTTCTTTTTCTTCTTTTAATTATAGCATTAATGGACACAGAGACTCGTGTCCCTCAGATTTGGAAATATTTTCTTCTGTTCTTTGATAATTTCCTCATTTCTATTCCATGTCTAGTCTCCCTTTCTGAAATCTTATTCTGATGTGTTACCTCCTAGTCTGATCCTCTAATTTTCTTATCTTTTATGTCATTTTCTTTTTGTTCTCCTTTTCTTGAGAGATTTCTTCACCTTATTTTCCCAATCTTTCCACTTAATTTTTTAATTTGCTCTTTTAAATTTTTCTAAGTTCTCCTTTTAATCTCTGAATATTCCTTTCATATAGCTTCAATAAGAAACTATGTCATGGATGTAGCCTCTTGTTTCTCTGAAGAGATTAACTATAGTTGTTTTGCGGGGAGATCATTTATTTCTTTCACGGTCTCTCTTCTTTGGAGTTCCTTTTGTTTTGTTTGTTTTGTTATTTTGTCCTTGGTATGACAGGTTTTCTCCAATGCCCAGTAATCCTAGGCTATCTATTTATATTAAGATGAGGCACCAATGAGCTATTGGAAATTCCATGGATGGCAGTTATTGAGAGATGGCTTTATATAAGGTGATCAGGAAGAGACGTATTATGTGTGTGTTTTTCTTTTCAGGCTAAGCCAGTTCCCCTGCCTTTGTGGAGCTAGTGTGGGAGAGAGGGGACACTATTTACTGAGTACATTTTCACTTAATCATTGGTGAGAAGAGCCCTTTCACATCCCCACCAACTGTGCCTGATTCCAAGGTCTCTTTTGATTTACTTTCTAAACATTCCCATCCCCCACACTCCTCTTCTTTATCAACCGCCAGGTTGTTCTCTTTAGCTTATGGGTCTCTTTCTGTTTTGTATATTCACTTGTTTTATGTTTTTACGTTCCACATATAAGTGAAAGCGTATGGTATTTGTCTTTCTCTGACTTATTTCACTTAGCATAATACACTCTAGGTCCATCCATGTTGAAGCAAATGGCAAAATTTCATTCTTTTACATTACTGAATAATATTTTATCACACACACACACACACACCATATCTTCTATACCCGCTTTGTTGAGTTTTTATCATAAAAGGATATTGAACTTTGTCAAATGCTTTTTCTGTATCTATTAAGATGATCATATGATTTTATCCTTTATTTTGTTAATGTGATGTATCACACTGATTGATTTACATATGTTGAACCATTCTTGTGTCCCTGGGATGAGTCCCACTTGGTCATTGTGTATAATCCTTTTAATGTATTGTTGAATCTGGTATGCTATTGTTCAGAATTTTTGTATCAATGTTCATCAAGGGTATTGGTTTGTACTTTTCTTTTTTTGCAATGTCTTTATGTGGTTTTGGTATCAGGATAATGCTGGCTTTGCTGAATGAGTGTAGAAGTGTTCCTTCTTCTTCAATTTCTTGAAATTGTGTAAGGATAGGTTATTAATTCTTCTTTGAATGTTTGGTAGAACTCACCTGTGAGGTTGTCTGGTCCTAGACTTTTATTTGTTGGATGTTTTTTGATTACTACTTCAAGTTTGTTGCTAGTAATCGTTCTGTTTAGATTTTGCATTTAATCTTGCTTCAGTCTTGGAAGGTTATATACCTCTAGAAATTTACTAATTTCTTCTAGATTGTCGAATTTGTTGGCACATAATTGTTCGTAGTATTCTTTAATGATTCTTTGTATTTCTGTGGTGTCAGTTGTAACTTCTCTTTCATTTATGATTTTATTTGGACTCTGTTTTTCTTGATGAGTTTGGCTAAAGGTTTGTTGATTTTGTTTATCTTTTCTAAGAACTAGATCTTAGTTTTATTGATATTTTTGTTGTTTTTTAAATTTCTATTTTATTTATTTCCACTCTGATCTTAACTATTTCCTTCCTTCTGTTTACTTTTGGTTTTATTTGTTCTTCTTTTTCTAGTTGCTTTAGGTGTACAGTTAGGTTATTTATTTGGGGTTTTTGTTGTTTCTTGAGGCAGTCCTATATAGCTATAAATATCCCTCTTAGAACTGCTTTTGTTGTATCTCATAAATTTTGAAAAGTTGTGCTTTCATATCAATTTGTTTCAAGATAGTTTTTGATTTCCTCTTTGATCTGTTGGTTGTTTAGTAGTATATAGTTTCTGTCTCCATGTATTTGTGTGTTTTTTCCCCAGTTTTTTCCTGTATTTGATGTCTAGTTTCAGGCCAATGTGGTTGGAAAAGATGTTTGATACAATTTCAATCTTGAATTTATTGAGGCTTGTTTTGTGGCCTAATATGTGATCTATCCTGGAAAATGTTCCATGAGCACTTGAAAAACATGTGTATTCTGATGTTTTTGTATGAAATGTTCTATAAATGTGTATTAAGTCAATCTGCTCTAATGTGAAAGTTAAGGCTATTATTTCCTTATTAATTTTCTGTCTAAATGATCTACCTGTTGATGTAACTTGATATTAAAATCCCCTACTATTATTGTATTACTATGTATTTCTTCCTTTATGTCCATTAATAATTGCTTATATATTTAGGTGCTCTTATGCTGGGTGAGTAGTTATTTACAATTGTATATCCTCTTCTTGGATTGATTCCTTTACAATTATGTAATGTCTTTTTACATTATTTGTTTTAAAGTCTATTTTGTCTGATATGAGTATTGCTATCCCAGGTTTCTTCTCATTTCTTTTTCCATCCTTTCACTTTCACTCTGTGTGTCCTTCAATTTGAAATGAGTCTCTTGTAAGCATCATATGGATGGAATGTGTTTTTAATCCATTCAAACATCTACATGTTTTTATTGGAGCAGTTAATCTATTTACATTCAAAGTAATTATTGATAAGTATGTACTAATTGACATTTTGTTGTCTTTTAGTTGTTTTTATAGTTCTCCTCTGTTCCTTTCTTCTTCTCTTGATCTCTTCCCTTGTGGTTTGCTGGTTTTCTTTAGTGTTTTGTTTGGGTTCCTTTCTGTCTATTCTTTGCATCTTTTGTAGATTTTGGTTTGTGGTTACCATGAATTTTATGTACATAATTCTATATTTATAGCAGTCTATTTTAATCTGTTAGGCATTTAAATTCAAGTTATTCTATCAGGACTACATTTTTACTGCCCCCTCCACACTTTGTTATTGATGCCATATTTTAGATCTTTTTATGTTGTGTGTCTCCTAACTATTTATTGTGATTTGAGCTGAGTTTGATACCTTTTTCCTTTGTCCTTTGTAGAAGCTTTTTAAATGTCTGATACACTGTACTTATTAAATATTTGGCTTTACCTGTAAGGTTTTTTCCTTTCTCATAATTTCTTATTTCTAGTTATGGCTTTTCTTTTTCTGCTTCAAGAAGACCTTTTAACATTTCTTATAAAACTGGTTTAATGGTAATGAACTGTTTTATTTTTTGCTTATCTGGGAAAATCTTTCTCCTTCAGTTCTGAATTATAACCTTGCTGGGTAAGTTATCCTACGTTGTAGGTTCCTTTCTTTTAGTACTTTAAAGATGTCCTGCCACTCGCTTCCAACCTGTGAAGTTGCTGCTGAGAGACCAGCTGATATAGCCTTATGGGGTTCCCTCTGTATGTATTTGTTGTTTTCCTCTCCCGTCCTTCAAGATTGTCTGTTCAACTTCTGCCATTTTAATTACAATGTGTCTTGGTGTGAGTCTCTTTAGGTTCATCTTGTTTGGAATGATCTGTGCTTCCTGGACCTTGGTGTCTGTTTCCCAGGTTAAGAAAGTTTTCAGCCATCATTTCTTTAAAATAAAGTTTCTATTCCTTTCTGTCTTTCTTCTCCATCTGGGATCCCTATCGTGCAAATGTGTGAGTACTTGATGTTATCCCAGAGGTCCCTTAAACTAGCTTCACTTTTTAAAATTTTTTCTTTTTTGCTGTTCTCACTCGTTGATTTCCACTAATCTTTCTTTCCTGTTGCTGATCCATTTTTCTGTATTAGCTAATCTGCTGTTGACTCCTAATAATGTAATTTTCATTTCAGTTATTGTGTTTTTCAGGTCTGCTTGATTCTTTATTATACTTTCTAACGCTTTGTTGAAGATCTCCCTAAGTTTCTCTATTCCTCTCTAAAGTTTGATGAGTATCCTTAGGACCATTTCTTTATCAGTCAAATTACTTATCTATGCTCTGTTAAGGTTTTTTTCTGGGGAGTATTCTTGTCCCTTCATTTGAGAGATATTTTCATTTTGTTTGACTTTCTGTTTGTTTATATGAATTAGGCAAAATAGTTTTCCCTGTCTTGAAAAAGTAGACTTATGCAGAAGTGGCCTTTGTGTAGGCTGTGTGTGCTGGGTGGTTTTGGCAAGCTGGTAAAAGCTGAGCATGTATTTAAGGTGTCCAGGGCACTGGCCTACTGAGCCAGAGCTGTTCCGGGTGGGCAGGCCAGGTTGTGTTAGTAATATCCTATTGATCCTGCTTGCTTCCTTTGGATGGATATGGGTTCGGGTGATGTGTCTGACAACATGCTGCTGTGACCTTGAAGGTAGGTCACGTCACCTGGAGAGAGCCCCCCAATTCCCCACCCTGTAGAGGTGGAGGGAGACATAAACAATGGTGCTCACCAGCACCTCTGAACCCAGAGAATTCCTACAGTCCCTGGAGAGCTCCCACAGTTCCCCAGGCTTCTCTATACAGTCTCTTGTTTCTTGTATAGAAAGGGATCCCATGTAGGGGTCCCAAGGGGTTTCTGTGTAGGCTTTACTGTATAGATAATTATAACTGAAGAAATGCCCTGGAAAAATCTGGTTGAAGACTAATAACCACACAAAACCTCATGATTTACAACCTCAGTGCTACCGAAGCATCAAAATGAGGAGCAGGCTGCATGCTTTTGACAAATGGTAATATTTTTGACAATTTCCTCTTCTCAATGAGTTCCCTAAGAGCTTTATATGCTTCACATTATCATAATTTTCCAGAAAGAAAATTGCATTGTCCAACTTTCCTTTACAATGGATGACAAGGTAAGAGAGCCTCAGGGAATTGATAGAGTTGAAAATGTTCACCTGTAGTTGTTAATCGTCCATGGGATTTTGTGTCCCCAAATGACCCAAATTTATAACATTTTAATGACAGTTCACGTTGTATCAAATTTTCTCTTCTGATGGTCACATTTGATTTGGTTAGTGATGTTTATATTGTTATACAGGGCTGCAGGGTATTTATGAAGAGCCTAATTTGGAAACACATCTTTAATTGTTGGGTACAGTCTTTTCAGGTTAAATCAAAGATGGATGAAGCACATTGCTTTTCAAATAACTGAATTTCTAATGAATGGGAAAGAAAGTCAATTTCCAATGGAGATATTATATTATACCTAAATGTAAAGTAATTAAATTACATTTATATGGAAAAAATACAACTGCACATGGCATTTTCTATTGTTTACATGACCCATGGGGCAAGATGAAAAATCTCACATTTGTATGGAGCCACAAAAGACCCTGAATAGCCAAAGCAATCATGAGAAAAAAGAACGCCTGGGGTATCATACTCCCTGACTTCAAGCTATACTACAAAACTGCAGTAATCAAAACAGTATGTTATTGGCTGAAAAAAACAATCACACACAGAGACCAACGGAACAGAATCGAGAGCCCAGAAATAAACTCATAGATATATGGGAAATTGATTTTGACAGTGGAGCCAAAAATATACAATGGAGAAAGAAAAGTCTCTTCTGGGAAAACTGGAAAGTCAAATGCAAAAGAATGAGACTAGACGGCTATCTGAAAACATACACAAAAATTAATTCAAAATGGATTAAAGACTTGAGTATAATTCCTAAAACAATAAAATACATAAAACAATAAAAAACATAGGCACTAAATTTATGGACATTAGCCTCAGAGGGGTTTTTGTGAACTTGAGTCTAAAGACAAGGGAAATAAAAGCAAAAATAAATGAATGGAACTACATCCAACGAAAAGGCTTCTGCACAGCAAAAGAAACCATCAACAAAACAAAAAGGCAACAAATCGAATGGGAGAAAATATTTGCAAATTATACTTCTAATAAGGGGCTAATATCCAAAATATATAAAGACCTCTTACAACTTAACCAAAAAAAAGCAAATAATCCAATTGAAAAATAGACAGAGTACCTGAACAGATACTTATCTAAGGAAGACATACAGATGGCCAACAGATATATGAAAAGATGCTCAACTTCCCTAGCTGCAAGGGAAATGCAAATCAAAACCATAATGAGATACCATCTCACACCTGTAGAATGGCTATTAACAATAAAACAAGAAGTAAGTGTTGGAGAGAGTGTGGAGAAAAGGGAACCCTCATACACTGCTGGTGGGAATGTAAATTGTAGCTACTATAGAAAAGAGTATGGAGGTTCCTCAAATAATTAAGAATAAAGCTACCATATGACTGAGAAATCCCTCTTCTGGGTATCTACCTGAAAAATTTGAAAACATGTATTCATAAAGATATATGCACCCCTATGTTCATTGCGGCATTATTCACAATAGCCAAGACATACATATGTTTATATACATATATACGTGTGTGTATATATATAATGGAATACCACTTAGCCATAAAAAAGATGAAATCATACTATTTGTGACACCATGGATGGATCTTGAGAATATTACGCTAAGTGCAATATGTCAGATGGAAAAGAACAAGCATTGTATGACTTCACTTGTATGCTGGATATAAAGCAAAAAGCAAAACGAGAACCAATGAAACAAACAAAAAATAAACTCATAGATACAACAGAATGGTGCTTACAGACGGGAAGGGCAGTGGGGGAAGGACACAGAGGGCAAAGGGGGTCAAATACATGGTGATGGAAGGAGACCACACTTCAGGTGGAGAGCACACCACAGAGTGTACAGATGCATTATAAAGTTGTACACCTGAAATTCATATAATGTTATTAACCAATAATGTTACCCCAATCAGTTTGATTAAAAAAGAGAAGAAAAATAATATGTTCCAGGCAAAAGAATCAGCATGGATAAGGAGAAGAATGATCAATAAAAATAATAATGTAGTGATAGCCAAAACAAACAAACAAACAAACAAAAACACAAAAAAACACACAAAGCATCCCTGCCAGTATTTGAATTATTCATGGCTATGCAGGTACAACTACACAGCTACGAATGATGAAAATTACTAAGAGCAATATAACGACCAAAAATATCTGGGGTCATTATGTTTGGCAAAATACTTCACTGGCCTGTGTTACAATTACAACCATCAAAATAGACTTACATAAGAACAAGTTACTTCAAAAACTGTCACTAGTTGAGGGGTTAGTGCATCAGACCGTCTTGGCTCCCCTTGTGTGCCAACTGTGGGCCCTGATCTTCCCCAGCCGAGGTGGTAACCAACCTCATGGAAGCACAGCCCTCTGGCCTGCACCTTGTGCCCATGTTGTGCCTCCCACCTCCTGACTCGGAGCTTCCTGTTGCCATGGACACCTGAGACACACACATTGGGACCTGCCCGCACGTGAATAACCCAGGACCATGGTAGATACCAGCCATCTGAGTGGAGTCTTTTTACCCAGCCCTGGGAGACAGGAGCCAGGAGACCATCCCCTCTCTTCCTGCCCCTGGACAAACTACCCTCAGGGCAGTATTTCATACAGCTTTTATAAGGCCTTCTTTCGAGAAGGAGCGATCAGTTGCTCCTGACAACAAGCATCTTACTTGATTCCCCTCCTTTCCTGCCTTGTTTCTTTTATCTATTATGCCTGCTTCCCCGGCATTAGATTTCCTAATAAAGTGTTCACTTTTGCCTTAAGATTCTATTTTCTAGAGAATTCAGGATAGGACAAATCAGAGTGATGACCAAATCTATCTATGGAAGAAATTTTTATTTATGCAATAAATAAACTTTGAAGAACAATACATCTTTCCCTCATTCACAGTTTAATTATTTTATTTGTCTCTCCATCAAACAGGCTGGCCATCTGGCAAATTGATCTGCAGGTTGCCAAGAGACCTGAAACTTGCTAAATCAGGTTGAGTCTCTAACTTTAGGGCATATACGATTCCCATTTGCTCAAAGCCAGAGGATCTAAGGTATTCAGGCCCCAAACTGCCTTTCCTTAGGCTTTGTGCCTTTGGGATAATTTTGGTATTTGATCTTTTCTGTTTTAAAAGTCTTTTGTCATTTTCTCTTTTGACCGCAAGACAGTGAACATTGACCACCATGTCAGCTACAGGGTCAACTTCTAGCAGACTTAGAGTGTATTAGCAGAAGAATATTGGAACTAAAACAAATGGAAACACACTGTAAATCAATGGATATACTGCACATTTACAATGCATATATATTTCTTTGAACATCAAAAAGGAAACAAATGCTTTTTTTTGAAAGACTGAAATAAATTGAAGAGAATGTAACTCACTTACCAGGTCCCAGTTTCCAGTGGCCCAGTGACAACAAGGGTGCCTGTTGCAGAGGGCAGTAGATGCAGGCCTTTTTGCCCAATTACAGAGGTCTCTTGGACAAGTCACTCTCCTCTCCTGAACCCCGCCTCCACAGGACCTGGAACACTGACATACAACAGGGACAGGTTAGATAAGTATCACATGGTGCCATCTGCAGTGATCGGGGAAGAATTTGTATGATCATTGGTTGTGTACAGTTTTGTTTAGAATATTAGTATTTGCATTGGAATCTGCCGCATCCGGGCCAGGTTCCTTCCAATGACGACCCAGTCATTTCAAACAACAGTGGTGACAAGAATTAAAAAGAAGAAAGGAGATTTATAAAGGAAATTCTGAAGATAAGAGGAGGAGAAAACAAATCACAAGATGCCAAATAGTTCAATGTCAATATGTCAAACAGGAGGAATTTGGGTTAAAAACCTAAATGAGGCATCATTCCAAGATGAACATTGTTATCTGTATTTTGTCTTCTGACACAAGTGTCTAGAAACCAAAATGTAAACTACAGATGGTTTTATTATTATTAGCTCTGACAGCCTAAACAGTCACACATTTGCAATACAATTTTGTCCATCTCTTATTAAAACGGGATTCAGTCTTTCTTTCCTACTACACAAAACTGAGAATTACATTTGTCCATATTTGGAAGAGGGAAATTGGTAAGTTTGCCTGGGGTTGTTATGCGCTGGCTATAATGCACCCAAAATAAATCTGAAATACCAAGTTGGATTCCTGAAGGAATACAATTCTAAAATGTGTCGGGGTTTTGTTCACTAGAATAATTTTTAAGAGACATTGTCTCATTTTCCTGAGGTTTCTAGGAGGAATAATTCACCAAGAATCTTGAAAAGCACTTTGAGTATCTTGGATAATCTTAGTGCTTTGAAAAATCTTAATTATGGTATTGTAACAACAGCAAAACCATTACGGTTGCCGACATCTTGCCCTTCACATCAGGCACTACGTGTGTGGTAGTACCATAGTATATGTAACGGAAATTATATACAATTAACCCTTGCTGCTCAATGAAAGAACTAATCTATTGCTTTCACAATATTCCAGCTTTGAGAGTGACATGGATTCCCCGATACACACTTATTTACTCTATTATTAACCATATATTAATGGAGAGAAGGAGAGGGATCCCACATTTGGGACCCTTGGACATACCTACACGTGTGCATATGGATGGGGGGCACCTGGCCAAGTAATCTCCAGGAAGAAGGGATGGAGAAGGTATAAACCAGTGGTTCTCAAAATGTGGTCCCCATACCAGTGGTTTTAGCATCTTCTGGATACTTGTTAGAAATGCCAAATTTCACGCGCCACCCCCGACCTCTGAATTGGATACTCTGGAGGTGGGGTCCAGACATCTGTGTTAACAAACCATCCAGGTGATTCTGAAGCATGGTAAAGTCTGAGAACCCCTGGAGCAGACACATTCCCAGAGCAGAAACGTATCTTCCATTCAAGCAGTCTGGGCTGGCTGACACCCACTGAAGGGGCCCAGAACGTTCCCACGATAGCATCAGTGTGTGTAGACAGAGCAGCAGCATGATGGCTCAGAGAAAGCGCCTGCAGGTGTCTAGTCCCTCAGTAGCTCCAAGGAAATATCCAGCTGACTTTTACACTTTACATCTCCCCCGCTCAGAGCCTCAGAGGGAGGACTTCCAACTTTGTGGTTTGCTCAGAACAGAGCAATTTAGAGAAAAGGATAGTGGGAGGCCTTCAGGGAACTGGCTCATTATTGGGGATCCCAGGAGCTACTGAGGAAGCATAAAGAATACATCTTTTTCATAAACATAGAGCAGATATAATTGCTCATCTTTGATAACCTGCAAATGCTATGTCTCTGACAAGGCAATCTAAGCCCCTCTGCAAATTCCTGGATTCTGGAAGCCTTCCCCAGGCCTGCGCAGCATATACGGACAGCTTGGAGGCCAATGCCCAGAGCACGGGGGTAGCAGACACTTCATGTACTCAACAGCTGGGCAAGGGAAGGAGGAGAAAGACGGGACAGTGGTGGCTGCTGCCCCCAGAAACACCAGGTACTGGTCCAGAGGGTTAGGAATCAGCGTGGCTGCTTGACGCAGTAGACAGTAAGTAGCTCTGGGGGCTCAGTCTTCCATAGTTGGACCCTAACTCTATATCCTATAGTGTGGTTCTCTACTTTCCCTTCCCTGGCACATGGTAGTTTCCCCCCAAATAGTTCTTGATTCACTCCTCCTCAATTCACTGTTTGCTCAATGCCCTCTGGGCTAAGGTCTGTAGTAGAAAGAATAGAGGCATTGAAGTCTGCCTTATGCTTGAATAAATACCACACCATTTACTTTCTAGTTGTGTGACCTCATGTAAGCCTCTTAACTGCTGAGTCTCAATTTCTTCACCTATAAAATGGAATTAATAAACCTACCATCCAGGCTGTTTCGAGAATTAAACCAAGTATTGTAGGTAAAATGCCAAGCTCATGGACACAAAATATGCTACGTTCTTTTTTTCTTTTTCATCATGCATGGATGTAATTAGGAGTAATATATTTTGTTTGTTTGTTTTAAAGCTATTGAGGCATTTGCCTATTGGTAAACAAGATCATATTTCACCAAAGAACGGTAACTTGTTTTCCTGTGCTAAAGTAGGAAAAAGACCCGGGAGGGAGGTGCTCACAAAACAGATGACTCTCTCTCTCTCTCTCTCTCTCTCTCTCTCTCCCTCCCCCCCCCCCTTCTGTCTCACACACACACACAGACTTTATTTGTGCAATGATCTGGGCATTTAACTGAGAGGTGAAACTCTAAAATATACTGTATGTGAAAGTATCTGACCAATGCCCCCAGCCCAACTACAGAAACTAGGACAGGCATGTGAGGCTCTGTCCGAAATGGCTCACATCCAAGTAGCCCTTGTACATTTCTCGAGCAGGGACGCCAACTCCCCTGTATATCTCCTGAGAGACTAGGTTCTAATAAAACCTTGAACTGTCACAGTTGAAACCACACAATACAGTCTTCAAGTTGTTGACCTGGTTGGCCTCTCCCACACAGCGTTGGGTCACTGAATGGAGGCCAGCCATTGCCATGACACAAGTGTGGTCTTCCCTGACTTCTAGAGTCACATGGTAACACAGACATTCATGTGGGCCTGGTGGTGTGGATGGTGTACCTGGCTCCAGGGCTCCACCCGCCACTCCTCGCAGGGCTCCATGTTACAATTTGTACTCAGTGGGGGAGAAATGCCGGCCAGGAACCGGCAGTGAAACGGCCTCAGGCTCCGGTGGTCCTTGCTGTCCACACACTCAATCTCCCGGGTCTGGAAGCCCCCGCTGCAGTTCCTGGAGCACTGTATGTAGAGAGAAAAGGGGATTCACAAAGCACTGTGAAGTTCCAGGCTTGCAGGCATGAAGAGGGATTAGTTCTAGTTCAAGTGAAGTGTTTTCCCTCATATG
This sequence comes from Rhinolophus sinicus, assembly GCF_057876585.1. NCBI lineage: Eukaryota > Metazoa > Chordata > Mammalia > Chiroptera > Rhinolophidae > Rhinolophus > Rhinolophus sinicus. Next base: position 22,212,924 of record NC_142503.1, read on the forward strand.
CCACAGAGAGGGAGTCACTCAAGCAGACCCTGGAGATGGGGCTCCCAGTGTCAGGCGTGGAAGGGTGAGGGTTTGATGTCTGACAGAACCGGAGGTGGAGTGCAGTTCTGTCACTCATTTGTCGCGAGCCCTTGGGCAAGTCACAGAAACACTCTGCGCCTCAGGTATTATATCTGTAAATTAGGATAATACCTGTTACCTCACAGGGCTGTCGTGAAGACTACAGACACTGGGGCTGGGGTGCCTGCTGGTGCAGCATCTGTCTCAGTGGACACCTGTTCCCTCTGGTGTCTGTCTTCATTCCAGGGGAACAGGACTGCTCACAGGGGATCTCTCTGCCAAGCCACACCCACCTCTCCCTCAGAATTCTGCTAAAAACCTGGCTTCTCCATGACTCTGAAAGCGAGATAAGTTATCTTTTCTCAAGTGAAGAGTCTATATGAAGGAAATGTATTGAATAACTGCTGAGTGGTTTCACTCACGAAAGAGCGCAAACTCTGTCTTGGTCCCCACCACCATCCATCCTCCGACACTCATCACCTGCCTCCCTCACTGAGTTTCCTCGTCACGTGCCCAATGAAAGCCGTGACAGAGGCCCTCCTCATGCCCCCTCTTCCCAAGAGCTCACGTCTGTGTGGCAGCCGCTTCGTCCTGTTGGGTCTCGGTAAAAGGCATGGTTCACCTGTAGACTGCTAACTTCCTGATTATCATAATAATAAACATGGACACACAATAGTCACCTAAAGTCAGTTTACGAGGCCTCTTCTGGAGTATTTCTTTTGTTTAGTCTCTGACCTCTTGTATTTTGGAATCCAAAATCCCCCACCTAGTTAAGATTGTATCTGATCATAACTTGCGCCTCTAGGACTTGGTATCCAGCCTGTTTATAATGCTAGTTCCCTCCAAATCCCTTTAGCTTGTCTTGTCTCTATACCCTAGTCTCTCACGGCCAGTCCTGGCCTGGTCTGTCTGGTCCCTTCCCACATTAAGGTGGGGTCGTGCAGTAGGTGAGATGGAGACAGACCCCTATGTGCCTCAGCCCTTTCCCCCGATTCTCCTTGGGTTAACAATACGTCCATGTGGTCCATACATCCTGAATGTTCCTTCCTCTACCCACTGCATTACCCACCAGCCACTGCTCTTCCTTTAGGCCTCAGCTTAAATGTCACCTCCTCAGAGAGGCCTTCCTTGAATGCCTTATCCAAAGAGGCTCTCCCTTTTGTTATTTACCTTGGCTCCTTCTCGGTTTCTGTCACAGGGACTTGGAATATGGAACATTTATTCTGTCCTTTCTTTCTGTTAGATTCTCACTGCCATGAAGTTGGAATCTGATCTGCTCTGCTCACTGTTAAATCCTGGGCATTTAGTATGGTGCCAGACACAGCAGAGATGGGATGGTCTGTACAGACTTTGTAAATGAATATGTAAATTTTGATGAAAGGACAACCAGGGGGGCGCTCCGTGGGAAAAAGACATCTGTGGTCACCACAGGGATGAAGCACAGCTTTCTTTACCCTCTTAATTCTTTTCTCAATTATTTCATTGCAGTCTTGGTTGAGCAAATGCACCTCCCCAGAAAGCACGTGCATAGCTGCAGATATGTCTTTATCTGGCCCCTCTCGGCATGGTAAAAGATGATGCTCTCTTTCTGGTCCTACTGGAATACTCATAATTATAGCACTGTGGTTGGGAAAAGAACAGTCTTCCTAATCTTTCAGTAGAAGATCCAAAAATACTGTCCTGCTTCTATTGCTGCCTGGCAGATTGCACAAAATCAAATGACTTCAAACCTTGGGCTGTAACACAGAAAGATCTGGGCCTGTGTGATAAGGGGGCAGATTGATGCCCTAATACTTTCATAAACCAAGTGTGTTTGGCTTCTCAGAAATAAGCAACACTCGAAAGACAGCCCCCCCAAAAAAAACACACACAAAGACTTCATTTTCCTGCCATGCTCTAAGTACACTGAGAAAAAAGTAATGGCCAACTTAAAATCAGCTACAGAAGAAAAGGGGAAGCGTGCTAATAATGTGCACACAAGGCAGCCATTTGTCTGACAAAAGAGACTTCTGGGAAATAGCACATAGTTAAAACAAGAGGCCTTTTTTATTGGGAAAGGGGAATTTTACAAGACATAAATGTAAAATGGGGTTTTGTTATTTTCCGTTTGGTACTACAATCTGATATTCCTAAGTTGAATTTTCAAGTTAGCATTACCCTTTTGTCAATTCAATGGGACATGGAGTTTACTAATATGCTGAAGTAAATAATAAGGAAAGACACTCATTAAATCTATGACTTTATTCCATTTTCAAAAGAGAAATGGCAGGATATTGAATCACTCCACTCCTAACACTATTTTGTCTTTGTGTGCTGAAGGCCAATTATTATATTCATTTTCTTATTGCCCTACCGGAGGGTCATTTGTGGTTAAGACTGAAGACAGGAGCCTGGCTAATGAGAATAGAAAGACTGGCTAATGCCCTGTTGTGACCTAACAGGCCTAACTGTTTTTCCAGTTACTGCATCAGTTTAGCTGAGATTAGGTTAGTGCAAAAGTAATTGTGGTTTAAAAGGTTAAAAATAATTGCACAAGCTGCAATTACTTTTGCACCCACCTAATAGAAGCTGCAAACAAGATTGAGTTAGAATAAAAAAATATCCTTAGCTTACAGGAGCCACTGGCAGAGATAAAATGAAAACACAACCATTTCTTCCTTGTGTTGCTATCCTGATAGAAATGCTTTCCATGTTGGACTCACACAGAGTGTTCAGATGAGTTTTGTGAAATTGAGGAACAAAGGCTCAGGGGGTCAGTGGACTTCATTCAATTATGACCCTGACACCCAGTGGCTACATAACCATGGATGAATCACGTCAATGTTCGAATCCTCCGTTTCTCCATTGGTATTATGAGGAGGATACATTAGATGATTAAACCATCCCAACATTCCAGAGCGGTACAAGTGCATGGGCTCAGTATTCTGTTTTGATTTCAGGATACTTTCTTGCTCTCTAAGTTGCATGCCAAATACTAAATTAGGATACAGAAAGAATTCTGCTCTTTCCTTAGGCTAAACAGGTTCATAAGACCCTTAAGATCAAATAATTCACTCCAAAAATTCTAAGTTGAACAGCACCAAAATTCATGCTTCCAGCTGTTCCTCCCGCCACACCCCCACTTTCCTTCCTCCCAGTTACTGGGCACTTGTTAGGTTCCAGGCTCTGGATCCCAGTCTAGCAGCAGGGGAAAGTCACATAAATGAGTAGAAGTCGTAAAGATTTTATGTCAAAAGTTGTTCATGACCTAGTGAGGGCACAAAGAAGACATGATCAATTTCCCTGAAGAGGTGAGGAAAAGCTTGAAGAAATGAGCCAAAGCTTGAGCTGAATCACACAAGGCAGGCAGATTCTTACTCAGCCGGCAAAATAGGGTGGGGGGTATGTGAGGTGGAGAGAATGGGATATACGAGCACAGTGCTGTGAAACAAGGCTTCTTTAGGAACAGCAAATTGATCAGAATGCTACAGCAGAGGGTAGGGGTCGAGAGATGGGCAGGGCCATCACGGAGGGCCCCTGGTCTGGACATCAGTCCTCAGCGAGAGTGGACTTGGGTTCATGCTTCCTGTGATCCCAAAGGTGTCTAGTTAATTGCCGTTCCTCTAATCATTTCTTTTTAGGGCTCCCTTAATCTGAAACCTTCAGCGATGTCAAGAGAGGGAGACAGTGTAGACATACAAGAAATTATATCAAGAGTCAAATAAATGCAGTGATTCTCACTATATGATCCACCTTCCGGCTATTCAGTCTTTGCTTTCTGGGGATAGAAGCTCGCCTATAACACGCACGTCTATGTTTTGGCTTTTGCACATTGGACTCCACTATGTGTTCCTGGGGAAATGTTATGTGTGAAAGCCCTGCATTGAGCAAGACAGGGCTCTTTCTCTGTTTAACACATTTGTAAAAATTCAGATCTAAAAACTGTACCACTGTCATAGGCAATCTGTAAAATCCAATAAACATGGAGACAAGAAGTAGAATCAGACAGGATTAGCAATATATGCAAACATGTTAGCAAATATATGAAACCCAAGGCCATAAGGAACAGCTACCACTTTCTCTTATTTTCCATCAAACCTATAGATAATAAAGTCAACTACTGCTAAAATAAAATTGCAATATTGCCTAGGTGGGAAAAACAGAACATTGCAAGAAAAAAATGTAAACCTGTTTCTAATTTATTTCAGAAATAATCAAGATCTGTTAGGCTGAACTATGAAAAGGGCAGTGCTCATACTAAGAGAGATAATAAAGGGGTTGTCAAGCCACCAGCTCATCAAACTTCAGAGGGTACAGGCAAAAACTTCAATCCGGAAGTATGTGGAGCTGTGGATGATTCACAGCTTTGGTGTCAAGCCTGAGGGTTTCCCCAGCTCACCTTTACCACGTACTGTCCTTCTTCCACCACAAGAATCACATTTTTTTCTTACAGAAAATTTTCAGGTTCTGATATTGGCATGTGTCTTACAACTGATGTACATATTTATTGGGCAGCGTTTCCTCTCTTTCTGAAAAGCTGTAATTAAATTGATGACTCATCCCCCAGGTGATGGTTTCTTCAAACTGAGGGTATTTAGAACCAGCTGTGTGATCAAATGTTAGTGATTTAAAACTCCAAGCTTTTCTTTCCTTGGTGGGAATTATAAAGGAGGTCCTGTATTGGATTAAAATTGAATTGTTTATCTCAAGTGCAATGTTGGGAGCATGGTGGTCTTTGGCGAATGCCAGGGCCCAAGGTAGGTCAAGTGCTCCGAAGTTCATGGACACGTGGAGCACCTTGTCTGCTTAGTCCTGGGGAATGGACACCTGCTCGAACCAGTCACTCCACTGACAGGACTGACTCCACTGTCACCTGTCCACAGGCCTTCTGCCCTAAGTCCAGGAAAGCAGAGGTTACTAAATACGTAAGAGCCAGTTCTAATCTTTACCTGGAGTTTAAAGTTTGCCCAGGGCTTCATCTGAACAGTTTTTCACTATTTATAAAGTTGTTTCACAAATAGTCTCTCTTTTGATCCTTGTAACAACTCTAAGAGGTAAATAGAGGCAATGTTCTCCATTTTTCAGAGATGAGCAATCTAATGGTCTAAGACGTTAGCTGAATGGACCAGTGTCACACGCTGGTCAGTGACAGTGACAGAGGGGGCCACCAACTCAGAGGTGTCTGATCCCCAGCCTTGCGTCTCTTCTCATATTCAATTCTGCAGAACTACGTTTTCCAAGTATGCCTCTGAGATAAACCTGAGGACTATGGCTTTGAGTTTGCTACGGACAGATTAATGCATCAAGAGGAAGCAAGCCATTCTGAAAAACTACTTCTACACACTGTCAAGGTAGAGATCTGATGTACAGTCTCATTCTACTGTCACGTATATGAGAAATGTCCACAGCTGCTGTATCAGGCTGAATTCATCAAGGACATGAGTGAGGCTAGAGACATAAGCCAGTAAAACAACTGCAATTCAGACAGCAAGCACAGTAGTAGGAGATTACTGGTGAGAAACCCGGAGGCCTCAGGAGTTTTACCTATGGCTTCAGGTAAGGTTGCAGCATACCCTGCAGCCCTATGAGCATTCAAGTATTTCTGGATTTGGGGGAGAGATTGGTGGGATAATGCAGAAGGTTCAAGAGAACATTAGAATTCTTCTCTCTGAGAAAGAATCTGTGAAAAGGCAAATTTGTCAACTTGGCAGAATCTAAACCCCCTGGATATTTAAAGGCAAAACCAGGGGTCTACTTTCCTACTTGAGATTTTGGAGGTTTGCCTCTGAGTGAGCTGAAACGTCCTGATGGGGTAGTGACACTAAGAAGGCCCTCATATCTTTCCCTGGGCATGATTTGGACTTCAGACATCCGTATGAACTGGTTAATGCTGTGGGAGTCAAAAAGGAGTCTCTCTTCATCATCAAAATTTAAGATAAAACCTAAATCAACATCCCTAGGAAAAATGGAAGTCATGTATGCAATATTCATAAGAATCAGACAAAACAAAAGTCAGGGCAACTGACTATCAGTAGTTAAACAGTGTCTCTGACATAAGGCCTATCTATTATCCTCAGAGAAAAGATATTTTCTTTGCTGATAGGACTGTAGTAACTTTGAGGATTAGATTTTAGCTGTGCTGATCAATACATTCTGGCAGAACTTGACGACACGTGAGCGATAGCTTCTACAGGACCACCAAGAATGCTTCAGGGGTTAATAAATACAGTAGCTGCCACCCTTTCCGGCCATGAGACATGGAGACCCAGAGACAGACAGGGAAGGGATGCACTGGCAGAGCAGGGCTTTCCTTAGCGGGTCTGACCCTGGAGAAGAACTTCTGGGACTCTCATTCAGTGTTTTAGACCAGCTGGAATTCCTAGGGTTTTATACTGAGTGACCTTTTCAAAATGTGAGCTATTTTATGTGTCTGTCCTTTTTATGAGCCATGTAATTTCCAAGGAAACAATTAGCTGCAATGATGGGAAAGTGGACCTTTAGGATTTGGTCAGCGCTTGGCAAGGTCGGAGACAGATGTTTTTGGAGATTTTTCTGGATAGTGAAACAAATTTGTAGCTAAGCACGTAGTCCTTGTTGCCCACTGAGTTTGTTATGAGTTGGTATAGAAAGAAAAAAGAGTGAGCATTCATTCCTGAAAGAGAAATGGTGCGTAAACAAAGAAATGGTGCGTAAACAGTTTGGCAGGCATCAAAGAAATGCAAAGTAGTTTTCTCAGGGAGTAGCCCTACGTTCCCTCTCTTCCCAAAGATCACAGCCTTACTTTGGGAAAAGCGTCCTAAACAGAAGTGACATTCCATGTTTCTGTCTGCCAGGTAAGTCCGTCAGGAGAATCAGACAAGTCCAGTGAGACAGCTCATGGGGCTGCTTGTCGGGGGACATAAGCTCGCCACTACCTGAGGGTGCTAACTTCTAGAGGGGATGCCAGCCTCCCCAAACTTCTGGATTGCTCTTCCTTTTACTTTCTATGTCAAGGCTGTCAAGGGAAATCAGTTCCCAGGAGAGAAGACAGGTGCGTGGAAGGCATCCCAGGGTTGGGTGTGCTTAGCAAACAAAATGTATACATGGTTCCCACCTCTGCACCCCCTCCTGCCAAGTGGCTCTCACCCCCTCCATTGACCAGTGTCTTATGGCCTGGGTGTAACCCCCAGGAGCTGGCTCAGCCGCTTCCAGGGTGACAGGCAGCTTGGGCCTGGTCAGTGCCCCAGAGCACTAAAGCTGGCGAGTCCTAAAACCTAGTGCAGGCTTTTACAGGACTATGCAGACAGCACAGTGACATGAGTCACCACAGCCAGATTAGCAAAGACAACACACCTGCACTTGAAAAAGATGGCTACCGGAAATTCACTGTTAAAGACCAAGTTCTTCTTTATGGCTCAGCTTTCTTTTCATTTCGGGTCTGGCAAAGTAAACGGTATACTTGTTTTGTGAGCAGCTGCTGAGTCATGATTTAATTACACATGTGATAATGTGTAATTATTAACTATAATGCTAAATTTAAGCAATTTAGAAATAGTGCTGCATGCCGGACAAGCAGTTAATTATGCAAATGTAACTCCCCCCACCCCAGTTTATCTGGTAAGGGAAAAGACGGGCAGATAAAAATGAGCGGGTTAATAAAAACTCTGTACTTGTTCTAAGACTACACAAGAGTAGGCCAATGGTAATGCCTATGATTTATTCATCCACAATTTTATCAAAGAAATGAGGCAGAAGGGAGGCAGGGAGGCAGGAAATAAGAGAAGCCCGCCTTAGCAAATGTCTATATAAATGACCCCCCGCCCCCAATATTGCTGAGCCTGAAAGTTACCTTGCTCCAGTTTCCCACTTTCCAGCTGGCACACGGGCGGAGGTGGCATCTCTTCGTGGGGTCAGGCCTCCGAATGGCAGCACAGTCGGAATCCACCTGGGTGCTGCACTCCACGTGGCGCCAGTGGGCCCCGAGCCCACAGGTGGTGGAGCACTGCATAGGCAAGGAGAGAGAGCCAGAAGCTGAGGGCCACCTCCTCAGACACACCCGCTGACACACTGGAGGAGGGAGTTCTCAGCCTCAGCGAATCACTAAAACCACCTGCCCACGGAGCTCTTAAAAAACACCAGCGCCCTCTCCCCCCGCCCCCTACCCCCTGCCCCAGGCAAATTAATCCAAATCTCTTCAGGTAGGGCCCAGACATCAGTCAGTTAAATAATTTCCCGGGTGATTCTAATAAACAACCAGGATTGAGAATCCCTGATTTATATGTAGGAAGAAAAGCCAATGCAAATGGGAATTTGCTTCCCTTTAAAAATTATGCTGGCATGAGTGCCAGACTGCCGCAATTCATGCCAATGCTGTTCCAAGTAGACGTCAGACCCATGCCTCTGCGTCTTACCTTATATTCATACACCATAGCAATGACATTATTTCACTTATTCCTCTACAAGACAAACTTTGGTATAGACTGGTAGTATTGTTAGAGTATAGACCAGGGGTGTCCAAAATTTTTTCAACGTTTTTCACCAAGGGCCATATGCGGTAAAATATACAAACAGCCAGGCCACTCACTCGAGGTGAAGTACGTATTGCCTCACCTGGTTTATTTAAGTAAACTAAATATATTTTTGGAATTTGCTGCGGGCCAATAAAAAATGGATTGTGGTTCGCAGTTGGCCTGTGGGCCGCAGTTTGGACACCCCTGGTCTAGACAAAGAAACCAAGGCTTGGCAAGCTGGCTGGCCCAAGCAGTAAGGCTAAGGTTTCTGCCTGCAAAACACAGTATGATATATGTTGTGGCAGTACTTCTCACATATGAATGCACATAGGAGTCACCAGGACGCCTCACTAACTGCAGCTTCTGATACAGTAGGTCTGGCGTAGGGCTGGAGAGCACTCATTTCCAACTGGCTCCCAAGTGACACAGGGGCTATGTGTCCTCAGACTACACTTGGAAAGATGTTACACGTGATGCTTTTCACCACTTGGCTGATTCATGGTGAATAAATTAATCACCTTTAGCCACACAGATTGCCCATCCTCACAAGATGTTTCCATTTATTTATAATTCTTAAATATCTCAGGTTTAGCATAGGGTCACCTTGATAACTACACAAACTTCCCCCTCCCATAATCTCTTCCATTCTGTGTGGCTAATTCTTACATACAGTTGTTTTTTCTTGCATTCCCTCTCCCCTGCCCATCCTCAGAACGAGGGGCTGTTTCTGGACATGTGAAACACAGCTCTGGGCTAATGGGAAAAAAAAAGGTGGAAGTTCCATCTATGACATTTTTGAACGTTTCTTTTGATGAGGTATAAATACAAACCAGCCTTACATTTCTCCTACATTTTCCCCTTCCATGTAATTTCATGTTTCACTTTGTGCAAACTCTTGTGTTATAACACATAGATAACACATAGATAACATAAAACAGTTACTTACAGGTAAGTAAGTTTGCTACAGAGTCATAGACAGGGAAGAGTAGAAAATAGCCTAGATCATCATTTTTGTTTTCCCAATTGGCTCATTTATGGAGGTAATTTCTCCTCCTCCTTAAAGTTCTTTAGGATTTGGTTTGCATCTCCCCTGAGTTCCTACACTGTCTCCTACGTACTACTGTATTATGTATATAATAGAGACAATAACAGCTGAAATGCATTGACCACTGTGATAGACTGACTGCACTAGTGGCCCATATTTTTCACACGCATGCTCTTTGTAATGGGACTTTGCAGCTCCTCTCAGCAAGCAGTGGAACATATTTCCCCAGCTTTTGAATCGAGACTGTTCTTGCAACTTTCTTGGGCCAATAAAATGCAGTGGATGATGTGCCAGTTCTCAAGAGGCCTTGCTTGTTTCAATTTTCTACCTGGGACCACTGTCTCTGCCATGAGTATAAAACTAGGCTAGCTTGCTGCAGGATGAGACCTCATGGGAAACAGAGCTGGGTGACGCAGCTGAGGCCATCCCAGACCAGTGAGGCTTCAGCCTACCTTCCAGCAGATGCAAGACAAGCCAAGCTGAGATCAGCTAAGCTTGGCCCAGATGGGCAGAACCTCTCAGCTGACCCACAGACTCATGAACAAAAATGTTTACTGAGGTGTTGTGGTTGTTTGTTACATAGCGTTACTGTAGCAATAGACAATTGGTACAACAACATAACAGTTACCCTTTCTACATTTTCTCTAACCTTCTGAGATTCAAAGTACAATTATAGTTCTGCAGTTGGCTAACTGTATGATCTTTTGCAGTCTCCTAACTTCCCCAGCCTGAAAAACTGGTGAAAACACTCAGACCTCCTTCACTGGGTTCTTGTAAAGACCACAGAGATAATTCATTTACACAGTTAGTTTTCTACAAATATCACCTACTAACCACAACACGCCTGCAAGGCCAGCACTATGAAGTGCCACTTGCCAGATATTGGGGGCCCAGAGAGTGTAGAAGCCATGCTCAATGTCACACAGACAATATGTTGTGAATTTCATATTACCACATGGAGAAACACATGACATTTGCCCAAATCCAGGAAAGGAGCTAGGGAGATCAAATTCCCAGGCTAGTGATGACCCTGGTAAATCTCAAGTGATAGCTATAGTTCTTTGCACCATATTTACATTGCAGATAGAAGATGTATGTTGTCTCTGGAGCTCTGCTGGATTCAGAGGTCATGAGCCGACATTTGTTTCATTCGTTTTTGACAGTTTCTATTTAGGCAGCAAACAGCAGTCCAGAGGTAAAACTGACAGGAGGATGTCCATGGAATGCAGGAAAAGTAAAATGGGATTCCATAGATTGTCACTTATTTTAGTTTCAAATTGGGAGTGAAGGATCAAAGAAGAAAGGAGGACCCTGAGGCAGTAGCGGGACAACTTCAATTTACCTTGCAAACGGATAGTGACCCCATGGCCACCGATTTACAGGTCAAGGAGCAGGTTTCAGCATGGTTAGGACTGGAACTGACATGGGGGGCTACATCAGAATCATGCGAAAACTGCTGTGAAAGGCTGTGGAAAATTATACTGTCACTTGCACTTACACGTCTGCAGAGCTAACTGGCCCAGGGGTCTGACTGAACCAAGAGGCAATTCCAGGAGAGGTGATTTTCTGTCAAAATAAGAGCCACACCCATGCACACTGCATAGCACCTGTTTTCTGTTTTGCACATAGATTACCAGAGCAAATACTGAGTGCTCCCTATTTGTTAGCTAGGACAAGAGTCTCAGGGTCTGGGTTGTTCTTACTAAATGCTATTCTTCCTCAATGTTAAAATTATAGCACAGTATTTTGCAGACTTAGCTGTAAACAGGATGAACATGACAGGAACCCATCCCAATAATTATAGCCAACTGCTAAGAAGCAGTCAACAGGCAATTAACCAAATAGTGCATATAACAACGATTAAGCTTCCCTTTGGAGAGACAGAGCTTTGGATGTGAATCCCGTCTCCTTAACTTGCTGCAAGTAAATAAAATTACCTAACAACAACCACGTCTCCTTCTTGAATAGAATACCGGAAGTGGCAAACCCCTTGAGTTCAGTAATAGTATATACCTGACACTCTTCTGTGTTACGTTACACAGAGTTATTCCTTTTATCTCACAACAGACTTATAAGTCAGGCATTGTTATCATCCTCATTTTACAGATGAGGAAACTGGGGACATACAGCTAGTGATTGAACCAGAATTCAAACCCAGAACATATGGTTTTATACTTTACGTCCATTTATAGTGTTAACTTGGTTTTTATATCAATTACTTAACTTTTGAAATCACAAGTAGTCAGACGAACACGATGTGTACACGAGGGACATGAACAGCCCTTCGACACAGGACAGAAAATAGGAGGACACAGTGAAGGAGACAGCAGATCAAATGCTAGGGAACTTTAGAAATTATTTCCAATCTTAACGATCAGGAAACGCTTTAGAGTTGAAGCAGCTCAAAGCTTGATACTGAAGAACAGGCAGGAAATAAAAGGGCAGAGGAGAAAAGAGAGAACGATCCAGGTAGAGGAAACAGTGTAAACAAAGGCATTTGACTGAGAGGGGCAGAAGACTGGTGGAAGCTTAAGGTGGATGAAAAAAAGTGGGAGGTAGTACGGTTTGAAAGCTGGATTACGTAAGGTTGTGAAGGCTACTGGATGTTAGAGTGGATTTTATCTGATCTGATATTCAACGGAGAGACATTAAAGATATGTGAGCAGGAATTTGGAATGACTAGAAAATTCCTTTCGGAAGACTAATTTGGCAGCCTTACATCTCCTGTGATGATGTGTGGAAAGCACTGGAGAGGGGAAAGACCGGAAGTGCATAAACCAGCAAGAAGGTATCCTAAGCAAAAGTAGGAACCAAGGGTTCCTCACGCTTGACTACTGGGGCACTACTGGCATTTTGGACTGGACAATTCTTCCTTGTTAGGGACTTCCTTGGATGTCACAGAACTTGCATCATCTCTGGCTCTCAGACATGGAATGCTGGTAGCAACCCCCACCCCCCCATCATGGTAACAAACAAAAGCACCCACTCTTTTCCAAATGCCTCCTACCATTAGATAGAAAATCACTGGGCCCCAAACTAACAGATAATAAAGAGGAGATGACAGAATGATGACGTCACACTAACTTGAAAACTGTTAGGGTTCTTTTTAGTGGCATAGGGGCAGATTGTGATGCTGGAGTTTCTAAGACTTAGTGATTGAGAGGCTAGTAATGCTATTTTGGGCGGGGGGCAAGCCTAAAGAAACGGCTTCAGAAATGAGCAGAATACAAAATCGGGCAGTGGGGAACTCAAAACCCAGAGTTTTCATCCTGAGTCCTGATCCTTTCTGACAATTCTATGTATTAAGCATTTTGTCTCAAAAGACACACAAAAGGAGCAGGCACCAAGCCCAGTCATGAAGGAAACTCCTGCCAAATGTGCAACTCTGTACTATCCTTGTAGCGTTGAGCAACTGCAAGCTGGGCCAGTTCCCTTGTGCAGCCAAACTGCCTGGAATTAAGAGCTCTCAATGGCTCCACCACGGTTACCAATTTTTTGGTGAGCTACCATGTATTCAATAAGACAGTTTATTTCTGTCAAAGTCAAATGATGACATTTGAGATAAAACCAATTCCGTGTATCCTGATTTACTATAATCAAAGTGTATCAGTCAATGGTCATCAGGGTTGATGTATACTTTTATTTTGGTTTAGTTTGTTTTGATATAGTAATCTCATAGAATCAATGGACATTTATCAATTAATTCACACATTCACTGTCCTCAGGACAAAAGCATTAGAACACATTTGAATTTAATAATTCCACAACTGCTTTTGGATTTGGGAATGGATGAAAAGAGGATGGGACAGGAAACTAACTGATTTCTGGGTCATCCTCAAGCTACTGTTTAATGAAACTTTTGTATTCACTTGTGGACTGAGAGCTTGTCCATCCCTAGTCACAGTCCTAATGTGGGGACTCTTCTGTCTGAGGATGGTGACAGCCGCCTACAGGGCCTCTCCTGCGGACTGCACTTTGATATCTCCCTGCATCTCATTACAGAAGCTCTCTCCAAAGTCACCTGTGACCTGCTAACTGTCAAATCCATTAGATCCACTGTCAGTCCTTATGTTCCTAGACATCTTGGTTTATAGCTTAAGAATTAGACTATTCCTTACTGGTCTTCCATGTGCGAGCTCTTTGTTAGCCAGCTACCTAAAACGCGAATGTTTTCTAGAGTCCCATTCCTGGCCCACTCCTCTTTGCGTCCTGCAGGTTAATGGGTGACCTCATTCACTCTTAAAGCTCTAACTAACTTCTTCCTACTGGTCATGGCTACCAAATCTTATCTCCAGTTTTCACTGCTGAGTCTCAACAACCTCAGACGCCCACACACAAACATCGTCTGGTTATCACCTGGATATCCCAGAAGTACCATCAGTTAAACTCGATCTATAACTGAACTCATCAGCCCTCCTTTCTTTGTCTCAACTGAGACTCACTTCCTATACATTGTCTTAGTTTATGGAAGGATGAACCAACAGACACCCAGATTCCACCTGAATAGTCATGACAGACTGCTCTCCTCCTCTCTCCTTTTAGACCCCACATCTAGTTAGTCACAAAACCCTACTGATTTTAAGTTCTAAAGGCTTCTTAAATTTATCTTCCCCTCTTCATCCTGAGCATTCTTAGCTCTTGTGCCTCATCTAGACCACTGCAGTAACCTCCCAACAGATCAAATCCCTCATCCTCACTGCTTCCAAAATGAGCTTTTATATACACAGTGGGACATGCCATTCAGTGTCAGAGACTCCTAGCACTCACCATAAGCTTTTCCCTCTTCTTCCTAGGCACACAATTAGATTACATTGCCCAGCTGCCTTGCAGTTTGGTTTGGTCACGTGACTGAGTTCTAGACAACGGGACGTAAGCAGAAGTAATACATGCCCATTCCAAGCCTGGCCCATAAAACCCCTTACAGGAATACATTTATCTATGTTTTTTTTTCCTTTTCTGACTGACTGGATGGTGACCCCTGGATGGGAGGATGGCAGAACCACTGTCAGTCTGGATTCCCGAATGACCACATGCATCAGAGCATCATTCTCTACCACCACCATTGCAGACCTGAAATTACCTTATATTAGTATGTGAGTAAGAAATCAACTTCGGTTTTGGTGAACCATAATTTGTTTGGCTCTATCTGTTACAACAGCCTACCCTCTCGTGTGTGTGTGATATTTCTAATTACGTACACATACTGTACACATCTCATTCATACTTTGATTATTCTGATATCAATCCTATATCTATGCCTTTTATCATCTACTCTTTCATATTCTGTTTGACCAGGTTGTAGTCTTCTCAAGGCCCATAGTGTCTTTAATTGTAGGTGCTTTTAGACTTCATCTCCACTGACTAATTAACAAAACCCTACAAATTAAATAGCAGCCTAAGTTTCCACAACGTGTTCTCTCTGTCTTTGAGTTTGCAGAAGACACACACTATCCTGACTGCTATCGTGTTTGCCCGAAAATAAGACCTAGCTGGACAATCAGCTCTAGGGCATCTTTTGGAGCAAAAATTAATATAAGACCCGGTATCATATCATATCATATCATATCATCATATCATATCATATCATATCATATCATATCATATCATATCATATCATATCATATCATATCCGGTCTTATGTTATAGTAAAATAAGACCGGATCTTATATTATTTTTTGCTCCAAAAGATGCACTAGAGCTGATTGTCTGGCTAGGTCTTATTTTCAGGAAAACATGGTATGATGGCTGGAAGATGACAAGCCTATTTATCTGTCCTTTAGGGCTGCTCTGTGTTTTTGGAAGGGAAGATATGTTTTGAGGGTACTACTTTTACGTCCATCCTTTCAAGGACATCACTCAAAAAACCTAAACAGATCAATTTTGTTTTGAACTATTTAGGCTAAACCCACTGTGGTGACATTATAGGGACCATTTGGCCCTGTGAGCTCAAAAGTAACCATGGATCTCTCAGTGTTATTTTAAAATACTTTCTTGTGGACTTTGTGATTTTTCTCATCTGTATACTCAGGGTCACCTCATGACTAGCATTGTTTTTATGTCATATAACCAAAGAAGAAACAAATTGAACACAGGCAGAGTGGTGATGTTTTCTGATTGGCAAAACAATGGGTCAGAGGCTATGATCTGTTTCTTGGGTTCAAATCACTGCTCTATCACTCATGAGTGTGTGTAATTCTGGGCAGCTACTTAACTTCTCTTAGCTTCAATTTCCTCATCTCTAAAATGAGGACAATACTATCAATCTCCTTGGGCTGTGATGAGGATTAAATGAGAGAATGCGTGTTAATTAGCATAAAATCATGCTATGCAACATGGTACACGCTTTATAAATGTTCACTGTCAACATCCTCCTCATTGTGAAGACCCCATTAGAACTTTCCTAATAGAATAAAATCTGACTAAAATGTCAGGGATCATGAGAACCAGTCCTCTCATTTTTTCAACAAATTGGATGTCTCTAAGCTTGAAAATATTTTTTTTCCTCCTGAACCTGGATTCTTTACTTGCAAATGGAGACAATAAAATGCTGCTCCGTTGACAGGAAATGTGACAACTTACTTTACAAATCAAACATAAATCAATGTGAAAACATAGTTCAAATGCAAACAACATTTTTTGGAAGTTTGAATTTCTCTATTTATTGCCAGTATAGTCAATTCCATAACCAACGATGCTGATTATTTCGTAAGAAATAATTTATACAGCAAAGTTGTCACTTGGTGCTGAAATTCACTAGAGAGAGCAGATCCGAGAGGAGCTGGAATGTTCATCATCAAATTAACAAGTGTGTCCTTAGACAAGTCACTCAACCATTAAAAATCTTGTTTTTTCTATTTATAAATTGGTATCACTCAGACCCTACCTGCTCCCTAAGGCTGTCAAAAGGAGAAAATAAGAGATTACATATGGAAATGGTTTGGAAATTAACATGCTTTATAAATTAAATGTATTGTTATTTTTATATTAGCTGCTAATATTTCACTTCTCTTTAGCTAAGAAGTGGAGTCGTGAATTGTCATAAAAAATGTTCAGTGATTTGAACATGTGATTATTTTGCTACAAAGTCCTCTTCTGAATTGTCAAATTATTTTTAACAAGTTCATATACTTTGCATTCAAAATTCAAATGGGTGAGAAATGATTTTGATGTTTCAAAGGATTGAATTGGTTCTAGAAATGGTAAAACAAATATCTAGCCAAATTCCTGAAGCCTGAAAACAGAGGCCAACATTTTTTTCATCATGTGTTTTCTTCTCCCTCTATATCCTAATTTTTTTAATGGGCCAAAATGAATTTTTGCATATAAGCAAACAGACCAAAAAGAGAAGAAATCATGGCTACAGTGAGCTACCAAATTCTTTTAAAGAATGTGGTGTTAGATTTCCATCGCAACTGTTATTACTTGGCAAGTTTAGACTATGGCCTCAACATTAGCTTTCTAAATGAAATCTGCACTCAGGCCCATTAGTTGTCCATCATAGGATTATCACAGTTATAGCTGGAAGGGGCATTGGAGGTGGTCTACATTAGCTCACTATTCTGCAGATAAAAAGCAGGCTGAGAGAGAGTGGACTGAATTCTCCACTATCACAGAGCTGGCTGACTCAGGCCTCCTGAGTTAGTTCAAGGTTCTTTTTACTGTATCTCACTACATTTGTTCTCTTCCCCGGACATTTTTTTTTTTTTTTTTTTTTTTTTTTTGAGTTGAAGGAAGGAGGTGAGGGCATGAACCCAATTACTTCACATTTATTCCTCATTAGACTATATTTCATATGTCTATTTTGAAATTTGCACAAGAATGCAAACACCCTTAACTATCTTCCATATAGAAACAGGCATGGGGTAAGACACCGAACTCCTACCTCACTCCAGTTTCCAACAATCCAGCGCGCAGTGCTGTGGCCCGTTGACAGCTGCTTGTAATGGGAGGCATTCAGCAAAAACCCCTCAGCAATCAGACTTGTTGCATCTTCCTCAGTCAGGACTGGTCTAGAAGTATGTGTTAGATTCATGTTGCTTGAAAGTTCTGGGAGGTTGTGGTTTATCCACTTTTCTGAGGGTGCTGGCTGATGGTCTCCTCCCAGAGGGAGTGAAGTATTAGCTGGCTTTTCAGTGACCATCCCCTCAGCTCTGAGTGTACCATTTTTCAGAGTAGGGGGCCTTTGGCTGGGTAGCAGTCCTTCTACCACTGTGCTGAAAGGTGACCGCAAGGACACCCCCCAAAGATAAGGTGTTGGCAGAGGTCCAAGTGGCATTTCTGTACTTCTTTCCACTGAAGCATCATTTTCATGTCCCCTGGTCTTGGTCCATATTATAGAGCTGTTTTCATTTTTGTTTTCAGGTTGTTCACTGTCTTCTCCTGAGCCACTGTGAAGCTCCATTTCTGGCTCTTTGGTCGAAGTATAAAATGGAGTCAGGTGCCAAGTCACAGGGTTGCTGGAAGATGACAAATCAGAACCACTCGTTGTGCCTAAAAGGTCTCCCTCTGAGGTAGGACCAGGGGCTGATTTGGAAACATTCTCTTCATTTGGCTGGATACTCAGAGACCAGGAAGTGAGGATGGGCTGGGAAGTAATTCCAGAGGAAATGACATCATGGGAGTCCAGTTCAGTCTGGGTTGAACTATCCTGCCACCATTTCCCACCTAGGTTTCCTTCTTCGGAGGCTGTGGTAGGACTAGGGCTGCTGATTGCCAGAGAACTTGTGCTCACAGGCTCAGGAACCATGGGTATGGTCAGCATTCTGGGATTGGATGTCGTTGGAGTGATGGGTTTCAAGGGGTTTTGCTCGGATGGAGGTAGTTTTTTCCCATGGGAAATCATGCCTTTGGGGGGTCTCAGAACTCTCCGGCTAGACGGGCATTGCTGGAGGCCACAGAGAGCTCGGCTGTTGGGTTTCCTCGTCACATCACAAGGCTCATCATTGTTCTTGGCACACGTGACACTGCGAATCCTCACTCCGCCACCACAGGACACAGAACACTGGAAAAGAGAGACACCTGTTAGTCTAGTGGGACAGAGGCATTGGTTGTCATGCTCAGATTCACAATAATCAGGACAAGACATTGAACTGTGCAGCTGAAATTATTTCCTTTGTCTTTTTTCATGCACATACATATTTTACATTTGGTTTCTGTGTTCCTTTAGTTTCCCATGGAAATATGTATCTCCTGGGGACCAGCTATGGCTCAGGACCAACCAATTATCCTCCACAAACTAAAAACACAAACCATGACATAGTATAGCTGACGTTTCCTTGGGCTTTGAACCTTTGGTGGATCTACAGAGTGAAATGATTTAAATATGTCACCTGACCTTTTTAAGAGATAATATCTTTCCTAGGGTTTGGATAGTATTAAATTAATGTAAAATGTTTACATAATCTCTGAAATCTATTAAGTTAGTTCTAGTAAACCCTCCCTATATATTTAGGAAATGGACGCTGAGCTCTATGTGGCCTCCAGCAATGCCCGTCTAGCCACAGAGCTCTGAACCCCAAGAAAGGCACAATTTCCAATGGGGAAAAAATACCAACATCTGAGTAAGACCCCTTAACGCCCATCCCTCCAACAACATCCAGCCCTATTATAACTCACAGCCTCACCCAAGCATCCTAAATTCCATTTTCACTTGCCTGTGTTAGATGGAGTCAGATTAAGAGCTAGAGAATCACTAAGACCTTTTCTGAAATTTAAAGGTGAGTAGTTAATCAAAGGTGGGAGACACCCTTTCTAGAGTCAGGTGAGTCCTGTAGCATATGCTGACCTATCCATGGGGGCCATGGCAGGGGCCCAGCCCCACTGCTTCCTCCATATTCTGTAGGGCATGCCAAAGCACAGGCAGCTAGATTGCCTTTGGTGCAATCCTAACAGGACAATCCTTCTTCAGGATTTTTGGTAAAGAATATTTATTTCGTCAATCTCACCAGCTGCAAACCACATATAGTTGCCACATGATACTAAATTTCTAGATGTTTTAAAAATCTGTATTTTTTTACCGAACGGATCCATGTTTAGCTTTCCTTTCCAATGACATTTTAAGTTATCCACCAAACAGCTGGCACGTGGACGTGAACGGTCCAGGAGTCTTCCCTGGCTGTTTCACATTTGTCTGTCATATATCTCTGACCCCAAAGCAGGGTTCTTGAGACTGGGGACTGCATAATGTTCAGTGAATGTCAAAGGGCTTCCCAACCATTATTCTGTGTGATACCCCGTGAGTATATGTTCCCCAGCACCCTGACCATTCCTCCCCATCTGCTTCGTTTACCGATGTGAGCAAAGACAGCAGGCAGCGAATCTTTCCAATAACTGACGGATACCACTCCTTAGCAGTGGGGTACACTGTGCCCGTGGAACAGCAGTAACTCTCTACCAAGTATATTGGCCTAAAAACTAAGGTGCCTTTTCTCATAGTCACACCAGAAAAAGCTGTACTGTTTTGTATTCAGCCCACACTTCTTCCAGTACATCTTCCAACTGTGTTTATCTCCTTAGGAACTGTCAAGACCCTCAGAAGAGATAAATGCAGGACACAAAGCCACACTTAGAACTCATCTCAATTGGTAGTTTCAGAATTCTCAAAACCGGTGTCTGCTATGATTATCTTATGCGCTTACCTTATCATTTAGAACTCTGTGCCAGGCAAGCAGGTTGTCAATCTGTTAATGTCCTCCCTGGGAGTTACGCTGCCCTCACTTGCCACCACTCCAGCTCTGGGGGAGCTGGCTGAGAAAGAGGTCTGCTAAATTAGTCAACTCCACCCACCTGAGGTGCACTGTCAAGGAGTGAGGCTCACAACTGGCTCAGAGCTACAGTGATAAGAAAGTTTTTTTAAAAACACACTTGGGGTTTATCAGAGAGTTTGAGCTAAAGGGCTGAATAGAGAAATAACTAATGCTTTGGACATGAAAACATTTAATGCATAGTCTCAGGAATTTATAAATGAAATGACTGGATCTCATACTAAAACCAGCTTTGAGAGTAAGCTAAAGCACTCAGGTACCTGTTATGAGTTGAACTATATTCCCCCCACCCCTCACCCCACCACCACCACCAAAGATATATCAGCATCCTAACCCCTCTTGGAAGTAGGGTCTTTACAGAGGAGTCAAGTTAAAATGAGGTCATTAGGGTGGGCACTAATCCAATATGACTGTTGTCTTTATAAAAAAAGGGGAAATTTGGATACATATATACATACATAGGGACAATGCCATGTGCAGGTGAAGGCAGGGATCAAGGTGATGCATCGACAAGCCAAGAAACACCAAAGAGTGCCAGCAAACCACCAGAAGCAAGGAGGAGGGCCTGGAACAGATTCTACCTCCCAGCCCTCAGAAGGAACTGACGCTACCAACACTCTGATCTTGGGCTTGTAACTTCCAGAGTGGTGAGACAATAAATTTCTGTTGTTTAAACCACCCAGTTTGTGGTACGTTGTTATATGGCAGTCCTAGGAAACTAATACTAGATAATTTTTAAAACTTTAACATGATGAAGAGAATCAACATGGCCCCCAACTGGTTTACTGTGAGTAGCTGTTTCAAACAAGAGTGCCCATATGTGTTCTCCAGGAAGCCTGGCAAAGCACGGCTGCTCACATCTGGGAAGTACTGAGATATGGGCACTTACAGATGTCCCACACCAAAAGAGCAGGTAGTTGAGGCTAAAACCTCAGGGGTCCAGCCCCTACAGCAGCATTTTGGACCTTCATCTAAGCTGGGGAATAAATACTAATGTAAGCGACTCAAAAATGTCTCCCAGCCTTCCATGCTCTGCGTTCCTTCAGTTAGCAGGAACTCCTGTGGGACTGCACAGGAGTTTTACTTTGCTTCTCATTTAGCAGCAGACATGTTATTGGTGCTTGCCACAGTGTTTCTGTGTGAAGGGCCAGGAAAGCGCGTCTGTGAAAATCGGCCCTTCGTCTCGCGGGTCACTTGTACACTCCAACACCCAAATGAACAGCGTGGCACTTAATAGATTCTCAGTAACTTGGCTGATTGATTGTTTTGCTCATTTGTTTGCTTGTGTACTTTTTGTCAGGCACAGAAAGGGCTAATCAAAGATCTTCACAGACCCTAGGCACAGCTGCTGGTGGAGGCTACACTCCATGTCCCATCAAATATATTAAAAAGCATCTCTAGTCTCAAGTGAAATATAATCTTTTTCTGTAAAAACAACTTGAAAGGCTTTTTAATCTTTTGCTTTTGAAAATATTTGGTGAGGGTAACGTTTAATTTGACTGGCTTTGATTTCTCAACAATCATTTTATAGAGTCTGGAATTCCAGCAAAGGGAGAAAAGCCAATCTACAAACTATTTCCAAACATAACACATTTTTTATGACTACTAAGAACGGTCACATTGTTTCATTTTGCAGACCTCTGAGATGCAGGATAGCAGAGGGTTTGGAGGAAAACCTCTGCTGCCTGCTTTCAAATCCTGACTCTATCACTTGGAGGCTGTGTGACCTTGAATACATTTCTAAATATCTCTATGCTTCAATTTTTTCCCCCTATAAAATGGGGCTAATAAGGCCATTGTGAGGTATTGTGTTAATACCTATAAAGGTATTTAATACACATACTAAATGCCCAATAAATATTTGTTATTAATATGTAATTAAATATTGATTTCTGATTTTGCAGTGTCCTTGTGTTTTTATGGAAGCAATGCATTAGCTTTTTCTCAGGTCTCTAACATTTCTATAGGCCCTTGAAAAAGTAGGCCTTAAACCCTGTGCTTATAGTGCTCTGTGCATAAAATGGCCCTGACTTTGGCTATTGATCTTTGGCCCCCAAAAGTAGGGAGCCAGGGATCAATTCCGTCAGGACATTTGGGTGCCATTGACTGGACAGGCTTGCAAAATTAGAGCAGCATGCAAAAGTGCCCCTTGTCTTCTTGCTTTATAATAAAGTGACCATTTAATGAACACTCACTATTTGCCAGGCACTACGTGAAGAAGGGCTTTCATGGATTATCTTTAAGCCTTACAATAACCCTGTCTTTCTAAATAAGAAAAGGCTGAGAGAGGTTTAATACTAGCTCAAGGCCATAAAATTAAGGTTTACCAGGGTTTGAAAACCTAGAGAAATTACTATTCCACTAAATCTATTTGTCTAACTGCCAGGGAAAACAGAGAAATTAATGAACTACTACCAACCTCATGGAGTTATTTTAAGAGTTAAATGAGACAAGCTACATAGTGTGGAAAACATTCGACAAATGGTAGACATTATTGTTAAATCCATCTACTCACTTTACTAACAAATGATCACATGTATAGAGCTTACTAAGTGCTGGGCACTTCTCTAGTAAGAACTTTAGAAATATTAACTCATTTAATCGTGATATCTTCCCTTGAGTCTAAGTACTACTGTTATCCCTATTCTATGGATGGAGAAAACAAGCCACAGGAAAACTAGAAGTAACCACAGAGATTAAATTCACACATCTAATAAGTGGCAGAGCCAGAATCTAAACCCAGGGGGCCGTGCCCTTCACCACGAGCTTGGCTGCCTCTGATGAGGTCTGTCACTGAAGCGGGGTACCTAGTAAAAACGGAGCATGGAATCTTTGATACTTTGTCTTTATTGCAACAGAGTCGCACTTCTTTGCCCTCTACGCCCAGAAGTAGGTTGGACAAACCCAGGATAAGATTCTTGATGAAATTTGAGATTGGGGGTAGGAGTCAGATGTTCAGAACCTGAGCTTGGGGGGGGGGGGTTGGTCATAGGGGGCAGCTGTAGCACTTAATAGGTCCCCCATTTGGCTGGGTCAAATTTGACCATTGGCTGTGTCAGGAGTGAGTGTACCTGGCTGGCATGGCTGAGCTCACCCTTCTCTCATTGCTTGGGTTGGCAGAGGTGCCTTGACAGAGAAGAGCAACTCATGGATTTGCCTCTTCTCCTTCTTCCCACCTTAGTCAGCCCAGGAAAGACTATTTTATGGGCGTCTAGGAGCCTCAGAGTTCTTGGGTCTTTTGACCCAGTTATGTTGTAGCATCAGACTCATCCAGAGCGACTCAAATGTCTGGGTGCAGACCAAATGATCACGTATTGCTGGAGCCCCACCCTGCATGAACCAATGTCGGTCTCAAGACAAAATCCAGACCGTAAATAGTATGTACAGCAAGAATCACTATATCATCTCTCCTAAAGTATCTGGGCATAGGTAGAATGTCAAAGTCATTTTCCTCACATTCCAGCAAGGCTCATTAGAGGGCTAGGTAACAAAACAGCAGAGGGAAGAAAGGAAAACCCATTTGGTGAATATTCTGATGCTGATTTAACTAAAAGCACCTCTCCTGACAACATCTCCTGAATGAAGGCAGCGGCTCAGCCTTTTCTGTTCAGCTCCCTCAAGTGGAAGCTAGAACCTGGATTCCGTGTCTGCCATCCATACACGATACAATGGTCTGTATTTGGAACAACAGACACGAGTACTTGTCACATTGTGCCAACTTTTTGGTCCTTTGTTCTCCAGTGAAAGCATATCATTTTCCTCCCCATAAACATGAACACAGCCAAAGAAGTAATTGCAGAGTCCTTTAAAAAAGCATGAAGCTTCTGGCAATTAGTCAATTCTACATGACAAGAATTATTAACTGCTTCAGAGGCAGCCAAAACATTTTTGGTAAACATGTTTAATGCACCAGTCACAATACCCCATTCAGCCCTATTCTGACAACACTGTAATTTACAGCAATCTAGGTTGGCGGTGGACTAATAGGCCAGGCAGCCACAGGCTATCACTGTACCCTCCCAGGAACAGCAGGGGGAATATTCTGGCCTGGGGCTGACATGTACACGTGCATCAGTGCATGTCTCAGCAATACACCTACATTAGTTTGTAGGTATGTTTTCTTTGCATGTGTACCTTTGTCTTTCCTTCTTTTCCTATTTGACAGGAAGTTTTACAATATAGGGACCATGCTTGACATTTAAAAAAATTTCTCCTAGATGCGCAAGAGAGAATTCTGCACAGAATTATAAGCAAAATAAACCTACACTGTGACTACGAACTAACGAAATAGTGGTTTGGAAATAAGGTTATCAAAGTGGCTGCATTCAAATGAGTATCTTCTGTTTTCAGTTAGTTGTATTCAGAGAAGGTGCATTTGCTTATACAAATTTTCAAGTTCTTCTTCAGACAATACCTTCAGAGTACCTTTATAAGCTATGAAAAGCAATCTATTTATAATCTAATATCACTTATTAAACAAAGCGTTCTAATTGACTTTCTGTGGAATTCTCCTGACCCAAATGTTTTCCATTTCTCTGAAGGTACGTCCTGAGAGGATTTCCTAAGATATTCTGGTTAATAGCAGGGTTTTTATGGAAAGCATGTGGCTTCCCAAGGAAGCTCATAAGAAGTCAGCATCCATCTATAAATTCTGACTGTTGGGTTCAGAAGAGCATTTATTTTCTAGTCATTTCTTAGGCTATTGACTAAAATTCCCATAAGGAAGCAGAACAGGGCCTCCGGAGAATCCAGGACCTTTGGAAACAAAAGGTTTCCACTTTCACTGCAGAGTCTGGGAGCACAGGGTTTGGTAGTACCATGTTCCATGGTGACCCAAAGAAAACTGAAGCCTGGGAATTTCTTACGACCTTTTCTCCTACTGATTTCTAGCAATATTCAGAAAATGATATCAGACTAATTTTCAGAAAATGCAACACTTATTTGAATTTATGTGGCTAATAATTGATGCCCTAAGCCTTGCTCAGGTCTGGACTTGACACATGCTGAAAAGATGGATGATCTGAGAGGTGTCTTCAAGTGTCAAGAGTACCGCCTGTCATTCCATCATTACAGTGACACTCCTTTGGTTTTATTTAACTACTGTAGTTCCAGTGAAACATAACTACTGGTAAATGTTTAACAAACTGGTTCTTGAGGTGGGTGGGAAGCCCTGATATGCTACCAGTGGTTTCATAATGGGCCAGCAAAAGTCTTAACAATTTATCAATTAGCTGTTGTATGCCTGTGCAAGCAGGATCCAGCTCATCCCTGGCAGGTATTTGACCACTGGACAAGTGAGAGGAAGATCCTATAAGAATGGAAACCAAGAAGATAGAATACCAAGCAGTGGAAAATGCAGGAAACAGGCCAGAGATTATAGACGCTGGCCATTGTGCAATTTTCTCTAGCGTCACTTGGACTGGTTCATGAGGAATGGTGGGGAAGGGAGTGCTGATGAGGCATAAATAAGGCCAGCTTCCCTTTCAACCCATGAGCTCACCTCACTCCAGTTGCCTACTGTCCAGTCGGATGGACACAAGATGTCTCTGTTGCAGGAAAGGAGACTCTTGGGCTTTAGCAGGTGCTGACAGTCTTTAGTCGGGAGAGCTTGCTCATCAGAGCCCATGGTCTGGATGCACAGCACGGTTCGCTTCTTCTCTCCGTGGGGACCACAAGTCGCCGAACATGTTTCCCACTCCCCTGCCCACCACCTGCAGACATACATGGACATGTAAGAGAAGATACACACATACACATTCAATTCAACCACTGAAAAGAGAAACCAGGTGCAGAAGTACAGATTCCTGAGCCAAGGGGGCCTTGTAGACGCTCCAGCCCACTAGGGGGCGCTCTGTTTGTTCAGTCACAGCTCAGGGCCCTGCATAGCACCTGGCATAAGTAGATACTACTATTGAGCAAAGAAAAAAAAAGGCACCCTCTTCTCAGTCAAAAAACCTTGAGATCTAGTTTTCTGTTGTACAACTTCAAGCAACTTAAAGCCTTCCTTGCCTCATCTGTTAAATGGATGTAACAATATTGATGTTATGAGTGTTGTGAATCAAGTTATGAACAGTACATAGGCCAGAGCCAGACACACAATAAGAACTTGATCATTTGTTATTATTTATTGGTATTTTAACTGTTTTTATTGAGTGAAAGAATCCAATTAGAATTGAGGTCTCCTGGCTCCTAATCGAATGTAAAGCAGGCACTTAAAGGCTTATTAATGTTCAGTTATTTAGGAGACGATCAATCAAGGGTGTAGCCTTCATTCCCACCCCCCGCCGCCCAATCTTCTTCAGTCTACCTATTACTATTTTCACTGGTCCCTTTGATAAGAAAGAAGTAGAAAAAGAAGAAACTTAAGATATTTCTTGTCAGTTGTTCTTGACAAGTTGAACAGTTGACACTATTGGCTAAATTAATATTCTGGAATCTCTGTGGAAAAATGAGTATGTATGCTCTTTCTCTACCCCGAATCACAGATGATTTACTCAAGATTCTAGGCTATGGGTCCATTGGTTACACAGAAATAGCTTAGAAAGTCACAGGAAGCCCTCTTGGGGGCCCTTTCTTTTCTTCTCCATCATTGTACAAATCCTTCCCAACATAAAAGATAGAACAAATGTATTGGCCCAGTGTGGTTTGGGTTCACCATCGTTTAAATGTTCAGTTTGCTTCTTCATCTCTCCATGCAGTAATGAAATGGAATATTTCTATTTTTCATGGGAAAACAGTACAGTATATGAAGTCCCTCATTCCTGAATTTAAGGAAACCTTCCAACCTTGAGATAGTATTGAATTTTGAAAAAGACAAAACTTTGTACTATGATTTATATTTACTATATATTGGATTTGAGCAGAACTTGTTTTGATTCTCATACTCAAGGTTAAAAAATATTAGAAGACTCTATTCCTCAATTCTATTATATTCTTTAGTTAATAAGTAATTAAGGTTACTTATTTATTCTTTAGTGTTTGACATCTAGCTGTCTGGTGTGAATAAAGATCTAATATTGGAACCATATGATGTGAAACCAAATGAATGCCTACTGTATTAATTTAATCACTTTATCTTACCTGACATTTCCAAAGGAGGTCAGACATATTATTGAATATATAAAATGCCATTCTGGAAGGGCCTTAATCAGAGCTGACTGGAAGTGTAATTTATCTAATTACTTGCTCCATGTATTTTAGCTATGTCACCCCAAAGTGATAATGGATCTCCTTGTTTTCTCATTCTGGAATTTCCTCCAGTCTCCTGGGGACATTTTGCCTATGTTTGTCACTAGTTTCAAGTGAACACTGTCCTTTTTATTTCCCTGCAAAGGTCTTATAGGCCCAGGGTTCAGAAGCCACTGCCAAGTTGTTTTCTACTGTCCATCTCATTCTTTTGGTGTCTGCCACGATCCCACCTCTTCTAGGAGATTTATAATAGAATAGGACAATTTATATTTATTCATAGATCTGTAACAGACGACTGTTAAAATGCTCTGAGTGATTGGTGAGAAGGGCAATATAACGTGCAAAGAACTCAGCAAGACAAAAGACCCAGCCCATGTATTCACCTGAGTAAGACAACCTCTCTGGTTCACTCAGTATAGAGGTAACAACAGCCTAGCCGGATTTTTCCTGTTTCTGCCATTGACTATTCTCCTACCAGAACGCTGATGGCACCTAACAAACAACTGGATCATTGATCATTGTCTTGTTTTGCCCCTAACATTAGTCAATCTTATCATCCCAGGTACACTGTAAAAGTCCTATGCAATGGGGCTATCTCAGTGATTCTTACTGTATCAATAGTTAGGACCTTTAAAAAGTTACTAGTTACTAGTGTTCAGGCTCCATGTAGACCAGTTGACCAGAATTTCTTGGGAGTAAGGCCAAGGCACCAGTGGTTTTTTAAGAGTTCTTTGATGACTTTTATATAAAGTCAGGGTTAAAAACCATTTGTGTTCTTGGAACCAAATAAAAGGATTTGGTTGTTTATCTTTACATTTTTCTCCAAAGTATGGACTCTGTTGTTCTAGTATGAGTTACGTACAATGTAGAAGTGTGTGTGTGTGTGTGTGTGTGTGTGTGTTTCGAGGCTTTTGAAAAGCCTGTAGTTATCTGGGAAAAGTTTACTGTAGTGTGGACACTCTCTGAGATCAAGTAGAGGAGATGGGGTTGAGAATCTTTCAGCCTCTCTCTTACCTGCGTCTTCTACTGCTTTCCATACCAGTGCTTGCTCTGACAGCTCTGACTACCAATAAACCAATGAAATACAAAAATAAACTCTTTCTAACCATCATTATTCAGAAAACTGTTCTTGCTCAAAATAGAAACTCTTGCTCCTTAAAAAATATCAACTTTTATAGCTACTTTCTTTGAACTAATCTTTTCCCTGATAACATTTACATTCTAAAATCTAGTTAAACTGACATTCCAAATTCCAATATAACAACCATTATTACAACCAATATATGCGCTATTGGCTCCTTGTCTTTTATACAGTGTCTTCATATTCTGACTATATTCTGTTCATCCCACCTCATTTTCTGTGGCTTTCTTGTCCCCAACAAACACCGTGCTCATTTCCTCTCCTCACGTTCATGGACCTTTCTCTAGTCTCAATGACCCAATTCCTTTAATTTAGATCAGTGGTTCTCAACCAATGGAGAGTCTCACAGTCCTTTCCCCAGGGGACATCTGGGAATGTTTGAAGACGTTTTTGGTTGTCACAAATGGGGGTGGGGATGGGGAGTGTGCTATCGGCAGCTTGTCAGTAGAAGACAAGAATGTGGCCAAATATTCTACAACACATGGTACAGCCCCCACAACAAAGAATTATCAAGCCCAACACAGCTATAGTGCTGGGGTTGAGAAACCTTGATTTAAATCATGAGCCATTCTTTTCACACTGAAACCTACATGCAGTTGCCAGGGGCGAATGAATTGCTATTAGAAGTTTATTGAACACTTTAGATATGCTGGGCACCATCAGGGCGGTAACCTAGCAGAGCTTTGCTTTGCTGTAAACCAAAGTTCAAAGAGAAATCAATAGGGAGAAGAGACTCAAATGACCTCTTTCTGGAATCAGATATGCTTTAATTCCCAAAAATTTCTTTCTTGACAGACTACTCCATCCTGGAATGTGCTACACAAGACTTTCATCCTGAACATCACTCATCATGTTAATACATATTTCTTATGTTTAGATTATCAGAAAGGTTTATTAAATTAAAAAAAATCTCTCTTGCATACTCATTTGAGAAAGAACATAGACTATCCAAATTAGATGTAGAAACAAACTATTACTGGAGAACAATAACCCAGAAAGATGAAATCCTGAACATGAATTCATTTTGGGAAAGGGGAATGACAGCTCTGAATAATGGGTATGAATTTCCAGATACCATGAAAATTTGATGACAGAGGAAGATGCTGCAACTTGAAATTCATATCCAAGGAAACTACTGGACAAAGCTTGCAAAAACAAAGACATCAACAAAGCAATCAACATTTATATTATTCATTTCTTCTTAAAAAAGCATATTAACTTCATTTCTTTTCTTTAATCCCTTTGTGAATTTGCTTGCATGATTTAGCTTTAGAGTCAGATTTTCCTGCTTGTTTATATCATTGTGCTCTAAGGTGTGAGAAATATTTTAAATTTTGTGGTTCTCATTTTAGAAGCAAAACCTGCCCATCCTGAGACCCAGGGCAGGAGCATGATGTGGTAGCACCAGCACAGACTCCTTGGCAGCTAGATCTGTATCCAAATCCAGACTCGACCACTTGTAGCTAAATGACCTTAGAAAGTTTTGTGAAGGCTTTAGTGTCCCCATTGTACAATGGCATAAAAATATCTACCAGTCAGGGCTCCTCTCAAGAATAAATGATTTGGCAACATGGAAAGGGCTTGAAAAAGAGTGGGTTCTCACGTGAGCTGAAACTTATGTCCACACAAAACCTGGTCTTGGATATTTACAGCAGCTTCATTCATAACTGCCAAAACTTGGAAGCAATGAAGATGTCCTTCACATTGGTTGAATGGTGAATGGATAAACTGTGGTACAGCCAGACAGTGGAATATGAGCTATCAGGCCATAAAAAGACATGGGGGAACCTTAAGGAGGAATCTTAATGAGGAACCTTAAATATATATTACTACATGAAAAAAAAGCAATGTTAAAAGGCTATATACAGTATGATTCCAACTATATGACATTCTGGAAAAGGCAAAATTATGGAGACAATAAAAAGATCAGTGGTTGCCAGGGATGGAGAGGTTAGGTAGGGGACATGAATAGTCAGAGCACAGAGGATTTTCAAGTCAGTGAAAATACTCTGTATAATATTATCATGATGGAAATATGTTTATATATTTGTCCAAACCCAAAGAATGTACAACACCAAGCATGAACACTAAGGTAAACTATGGACTGTGGGTGATTATGATATGTCAGTGTAGGTTCATTAGTAAAAAAATAAATAAATAGACAAAGCAAAAGATCTAGTAGGTTCTTAAAAATTATCTCCTCCGTTCTCTTTATCCTAGGACATGGTCTCTAATTTCTCCAAACCCTTATCTCTTCATATACCATCTGGGGAAAATATTCACCTTCTACCCCAGACTATTTCATAAATATTTAGGGAAGCTGAAATGCAATCATAAATAAGGACTTTTCTAAATTAACCTTTATGTCAGAATACTTCATGGAATTCTATTTAGTTTATCATATCCCAGTTCAGAATGTATTTTCAGAAATCTCACCTGTTATGTGTGGTGTTTAGTTAATATTTTCAGGAGTCAAAGTCTCTGACCAAGTTAGAGAGCCTTATCTATTTCAACAAAAATGGACTGTATCATGGAAGCACCCAAGTGACTTTGCTAGTTGTCAGTTTTGATAAAGGATTCAGTCCCGATTTTAGTCCAGATGCATTAAATAAGCAAATATGGATGCCTCACCCAGCGCCCTGCCTCCTGGTCACTGTCCATACAATCCCTGCCGTCCTTGGGACTTTGTGGGTAATTGACATCTCTTCGCATCTCAGTTCTAAGAGCAGCGTTGTTAGAATAAGGCGAATGATGTGTTCCCCCCTCACCCTCACCCAGTGATGCGGCTTGTCTATTCAGAGCAAAATTTTGAGATGGACCAACTGCAAAGCTCCCTTATCACACCATTGGCTCCTGAGTTTAGGGGGTGGAGGACAGAAAGTTCGACCCTCTAATCACAGGGTTGGTTCCTCTCAGGCAACCAGCCCTCATCCTGACGCTATCCAGGAACCCCCAGCCACCAGCCATCTCATAAGCACACAAAAAGACACTTATCATTTCCACTCTTGAGATTGCAAAGGTCGAAGGAGTTCTGCCAAGAACCAGGGACAGAGATCAAATACATGTCTTTTATTATATCACAATGTCAGTGCTCAATAAATGGTAACTACAGTGTTGTTACTATCAGCATTGCTTCTCTCATGGGAAATAACAACTGCTTCACAAATATTTGCTGGTAATATGAAGGCCAAGGCAGATGATTTAAAACAGTAAGAACAAGGACCTGAGCACCAGGGACAAAATTAGATTCAGGAAATAAACAGCAGCGGTTTTCAGAAGACAGCCAATCCATCAAAGAGAGTGGCTTTGAAAAGTGAGGCAAGAATCCCAGGCATGTGTGCAGTGGTAGCTAATTAATGAGTGCACAAGGAATTTACTGGTAGAGGGTCATGAACTGTGAGGAAGAATGGGGTGAGGGGAGCACGTGTGCTCTGCAAAGCAGTGGGCTAATGATTGGCTCTAAGAAACGTGCCTCTTTCCTGGCTCGCTCTTCCCTGAGAAGGATTTACAGAAACTGCACCTACATACAAACCCTGGTGCCGGCCTAAGCTTCATTTGAAGCTCCTAGTTCTTCCCAGCAAAAGAGCTACAACGAGATGAGGTGATGTCCCGCTCTGGCCTTATGGCCCACCTCTCACCCACAAGAAACCACAGAACTGGACAGAGAATAAACCTCTGATTCTGAGATGAGAACACCCTGGCCCCTGGGTCCTCCCTGTCTGAACCCGTAAGAGATTGATATGGTTTATCCTCAATGACTTGTCTAGACTCTTCTTTTTTACCTTGTTCTTTGGCATTTATCATATTCGTCTAGCTCTTCTTTGGAATTCAGCCTGTCACTTATTTATTATGTCAACTAGTCCCCTTCTGTTAAACTAAACTCCTCTTAGTGTGTCTTCTTAGGATTGGAACAAATGCCTGATAGAATCTGCAACCTAAATATACCCCTGTTTAAGGTCACTAGAGAGTGAAGACACTCCCCAGAATTCATCATACCATCCGTCTTCCTTCCTTCTTCCCTCTCTCTGTCCCTTCCTCCCTCTCTTTCTTTCTTCTTCTCCCTCCCTTCTTTCTCTATTCCTATCTCTCTCCTTCTCCCTCTCTCTTTCTTTTTAACACAAACCCCTCATAACAACATCCCAGCTACCTTCTAGGATCCCAATATCTTGAACTAATATGATTAACAGCAAAAAAATACCTCCATGACAGTGGTTCTCAGTCAAGGGTGATTTTGTCCACTAGGAGACATTTGGGAACGTTTGCAGACATTTTTGGTTGTCACAACCTGGATTGGGGGGGTGGGGTGCTGCTAACATCTAAATAGACACAGGCTGGGAATGCTGTTAA
The DNA here is from genome assembly GCF_057876585.1 of Rhinolophus sinicus. Taxonomy (NCBI): domain Eukaryota; kingdom Metazoa; phylum Chordata; class Mammalia; order Chiroptera; family Rhinolophidae; genus Rhinolophus; species Rhinolophus sinicus. The sequence continues at coordinate 22,245,936 of NC_142503.1, forward strand.
ACATCCTACAATGCACAACACAGCTCCCCACAACAAAGAATTATCTGGCCCCAAAAATCAATAGTGCTGAGGTTGAAAAAGCCTGGCCTGTAAGTCTCCTCTTCCAGGCAGCCTGCGGTCCAAATGGGCACTGTGATCTGTAAGTGTCAACGTGTTTTCTGGAGGCCACTGTCACACTGGTAAAGTGCTCTTGGAAAAGCCAAATATAGTAACTGAAGAACTTTTGGGTGATGGACATAGCACTGTCTTCAACAATACTTCTAAACTTAGTCTTACCAAATAAGTAAACACAGAACACACCAGCTTTGTAAGAAATATTGCTCTCTGGGAAGAAAATGTCCTACTCACAGTTTGACACAGGCTCTGGCAGCATAGCTACTGTTCTGTCACAGCTTTCCTGTATTTATTCTAATAACAAAGCCACACAGCCCTCCTTTATCAGTGATCACTGGATTACTACTAAGTCAGACATCACTCTAGGAAGACAGACAGAGCTCCAGCTGTTATTACTGCTTACCTGGGTGGACAATCCTTTTCGTGGCACTTCTTTTGTCTCCCATTGGGCTGTGTTTCTGGGTCACAGAATGTAGCTTTCACCATTCCATGGCCCTTCTTCACGCAATGGGCAGTCTGGCGGCGGATACCTGGGGGTTGGGCAGAAAGGTTCACACATACTGAATCCTGAGTCCACAGGCCCAGGGTCACGTGATGGCCTTGGCCATGTCAAGGGATCATGCTTCTAGCTGCTGGGAACATTGTCCCTAGGTGTTTGGTTCTTCAAGTAGGGACAAGGAATGGGGACCTCTTATCCACGTCCATGAGGCAGCTGGTAATGGGTGGAAGGACTACAGATAATATAGGCAGGTTAATATATAATCTAATATCTAGAGTATGATCTAGCTAAGAGACAAGACTAACATACATCTGCCAAATAAAAAACACAGTGAGATTTAAATAACAAAAGCAGGTATCTCCACCAGGTGTTACAACACAATTGCTACATTATTCGTTTAGTAAAGGAATAGAGGAGGTAGGGACCTTACATTAGTTGGGGCTCATAAACTCTGAAAGACAGGAATAAAATTCAAGATAATGTTGTGAAGTTTGAGAGGTTATGTTTTTCAAGTAGAGGGTTTTGATAGCAAGAATAATACTGCTGCCTTTAGAGACCAAGTTGGTACTATAAGAGAAGCACCCAGGGAGTGTCAGGGGCTACAGGCAAACTAAGTATATCTGTAAGTGGGACTCGACTTTGGATATATATAAGAGTTAACACACGTAGTGCAGGCCTTGTCCCAGGTGCTGTTCTAAACTGTGTGCGTGTGTATCCCAGACAAATATATACATATATGAATACTCACACACACACACATATATAATGTATTATCTATAATAACATAACTGAAAACCCACAATGATGCAGTGAGGTTAACACTGTATTATCACTTTCTGACAGATGACGAAACTGAGGCCCAGTGAAGTCACATAGATTGAGAAAGAAAAAGGACCACTGGCTTTGCTAACTAGGACATCACTACCAAGAGAACTTAGAGGCGTGGCCAGAATATCGCAGATTAAGAGGTGAGTGGCAGTGACGGAGACAGTCATTATGTCGCTTAGAGAACAGTCAATGTTAAATATGCAGTAATGCAATAGTGGGTGAGGAGACTGAAGACAGACTCCCCAGGGACAGAGCAATCAGTTTGCATGAAGGCTGGCACCCTGGGCTCTCAGGGCAGCCAGACAGTGAGTCGGCTCACTGGTGTACAGAACTCCAGAATTGGAAAGGCCACGAGTAGACCAGTAAGCTGGTCACCTCCTAACTTTCCTGTCAAGGACATGGCGGGGCTTCCCCTTAGCCACACAGCCGACAGGACCCGACCTGGAGCCCGCTCTCCTATCACTCATCACCGCACACCGCCTCACACAGACTCAGCCCGGCCCAATCGCCCAGGCTGGCTTACATACTCAGGTGCCAGAGGTGGCATCCCACCATTGAAAGACATCACAGGGAGCTGCAAAAACAGTAAGTGAAGCCTTTAAAATGAATCAACAGCATTCTATTGTTAAATAAAACAATATTTTATTCTCTTTGAAAAGATAAGTAACCCTTCAAACATACAGGCTTTCTCAACAGATAGACTGTGCACGCTTCTTTTTTTATGCATATAAATAAAACACTTTCAACAGCTGGAAGCAGCATCATAAAAGGAAATTTCATGGTACAATGAGTGAGTCATTGTTTGGAAAGACACAAACTCCTGTAGCAACATCTTAGACAATGTAAGTGGAATAGAGATTGAAAAAGGTTGCAGCCAGAAACGTTGACATGTAACTGCATCATAGAGTAGGAAAAACAAAAAGCTTAGATACTTAGAAATTCTGTTAAAACTTTGGGCAGTCTGGCAAATTCTTGATGTCAAAACTTAAAAGGAAACTGTCAGATAACTGTCAGGTGACTCTAATAGGTTAGAATCATCCCTAAAAAGGCTTGTTTCTATGCATGAACGGCAAAGATAAGTGTGCTCAGTGCTCCTGACTCTAGAGATGAAAGGGCACAAAACATTACATCAAATCCACTTCAGAACATTGATGACATTGCATGGGTCAGTCCGCTGGACCCGCAGAGATGAACAGATTGACTGGTCAGGCAGACACCATCGAGCTCATAAGGGAAAATTAATAAAGATGTGTCAGTTTCTCTTTTGGAATCAATGGTCCTGGTGATCATTAATCTTCTGTTGTCCCAGCCTTTGAGTTCTCACATGACAGATCCAAAGCTCAGCCCCAATCTCCCATGAGAGGGCCCGACCTAATACCCTGGCTTCTCCCAGGTTACAGAAACGCAATACCTGGCCAGGTGCTTCTTCCTCAATTCTGGTGCTTGTGGGTTCATTTGGTAAAGTGTAATCTATAATTCCATTCCTTATCAAATTTCTGGTTACATAAATACAACAAATAAACAAAATCCACGGGTCCTAGGTTCTAGTCTCTGCTTTTCCTTCTATACATCACTTGACTAACCGCAGGAAAATGAGAATGGTAACATTCAGACAGTTTCAGGGCAGGAGGCTGAGCTGGTTGATCCCTGGAAGTGCTTTCTACATTTTAAAATCTATAATCCATGAAGGAAAGACAAAGTTAACGTTCAATCATTGGAAACCTTGTAGGAGGGGATTCTCTGGTTAATACAATTATACGGTTTACTTAGAAAATAGTTTGTTGCAACTGTTATCAGAATACTTCAAAATTATGTTAATTCATGTTGCCTTAGTAAATGTGCATATGGTAAGGCCTTGTTTACAGTGATGGCTGCAACAATCTCTCACCTAGTCAGCTCTTTCCACAATGTGACCATGCCATCCCTCCATCAAGACATGGTGTCTAGTTGCCCTGGCCTTGGATCAAAAGCAAGAGCGATATTGTGTGAGGTCAGAGGCTAGGTCATAAAAGGCCATGCAACTTTCATCTGATCCTTTTGGATCTCTTACTCTCAGGACACTGCAGACACCAAGGTGTAAGGTGCTGTACCTGACAGTCCCGGAGGAGACCCACCCTGGAGTCATCCAGCCCAGACGCCAGTCATGTGGGGAAAGGAACCTCCAGATGATTCCAGCCCCGGGGGCTATCTGAGTCATCCTAGCTGAGATGCCAAACATGATGGAGCAGACACAGGACATTCCTACTGTGCCTTGTCTACATTTCTGACTTACGGGAACCCATGAACATAATAAAATGACGGTTGAACAAAATGATGGTTGTTTTACTGCACTATATTTAGGTTGGTTTGTTATAAAGGAGTAGTAACTGGAATAGCACTCAATAAATGCTAGCTTTCTTTTGTTCTCAAGTCAAGACCCACAGCTGCAAATGAGGTTGGCTTGCTAGTAGCCTAACCACTATTGATTTTTATTGATTTTTAAAAAATCTCTTCTTCAGTGTTACATTTCTGCTGTTTGTCTCTCAAGATCCACTCTGCATCTGCTCTGAACCCAAGGAAGCTGATCCTATGGATTGTTGTGGCTTCCAGTTAGGTTTAGGAAATGGAAACACTGTCTCTTTGGATAACTGCTCCTTCCCCTTACTTACCTCTCGTTTGTCCCAACCTCTACTGTTAACAGACAGGGTAATGCATTACCTGTCTTACTTTCCCCAAACCCTACCCATACCTTGGAAAGTAAAGTAGTCAAGGTATTCAGTTTTGGTGTGCCATGTGTTTCCTGCAGGGAACCCCGACTGATAAGGTCTCCTTTGCAGGAAAAAAACTTAAACTATTAATCCCGAGTGACATACTTATTAATTAAACTCTGTAAACCAATTGTTTGAATAACAGAATCTTCCTTTGACATAGGCTATTGTAATACCTCTTGTGAAGGGGGTTAGAATCACGTCATCCTTCAAGAGCAGCGATCATGATGTAACACTGCAAATGCATTAAGTGTAAGAGAGTAGGCTGAAACTATATGACCTTGACCTTTCCATGGAAATTAAAGGAAGAAAAATGATACTTGCTTTTAATTTGGCTTGCCTTTTGTCGCTTTTTTTTACACACTGGATGGAGCTAAAAAATAAATTTTACCTAATTAAGAATGACAGTCAATCAATATGTTGTCACAGCACAGAGTTAGCTGCTTATCTGAAAGTATTTACTTGAAAAAGACATTAAGTATAAATCATTCACATTCTCAAATATCTGAGAAACAAATTAAGAATGTGATTTCCATATGATTCTGAGTCTCTTTCTCCATGTAGCAATGAGAATGTCACCATGCAGCTGTAAACAGTAAATCTTAGATACTAGCAGTGAAAGATCAATTAAGAGACTTTACTTTTAAGAAATATCTTCCTAAATCCGTAAGACTGATCATCGAGAGTGGAAATTTTGACTTGATATAAAGAATAAGTGAAGTTCCTTATGTCCAAGAAAAAAAAGAAAGAAAAAACAGTGACATAGCTCATCATATTCTTAATTCAATATTGAGACTGTAAAATAGAGGGAGCCTGTTAAATGGTTAATTTAATTCATATAGGATTTTTCCTGATTCAAAAATTCAATTTAGGAAGGATATAGAGAAAACAACTGAAGACATTGCTCATTGTAATAACCTATGGTGAAAAAATACAATATTTTCCTATTATATCTAAACTTAAGATCAAAGATACTCAAGGCACTAAATATTTAATCATATCATCTGAAAGATTCAAAGAGATTGAAGACTATATATCGTCTTTAAAATACTGACAAAGAACAAGATCTCTTTCTTTATAATCACTTAAGTGACTACAAGTTGAGCAATACAAGTTAAATTTTACATTAGCACATAAATTATAATGCTAAAAATTATAATATCTAAGAAATTTACTCTAAAACTAGGTATCACATTGATTTTAATAATGTGAGATGATAACTCTGTGAATCAGTAGAGGGCAGTCACTACAACCCCCCTAATTATACAGAAATGACGTTAACTACATGGAAAGAAGGGATGAGTAAGAGGGGATTGTTAACCATCTGTCTTGCTGACAAGTCCATCCTTACTCTACCAACTTTCAATTTCCATTTCCACTAAAAAAAAACCAAACAACAAACAAACAAAAAAAACATTGTTTTTTTCTGGCTCCTTGGACCATTCCTCTCTGATTTTCTTGATCAATGAGTTCAGATTTATATTTCATAATGAAGGCACAGTCAAGCAGAATTTGGGTCTCGCCACTAAAAGAGCTCAAATACATTGGAGCATGTGTGTGTGTGTGTGTGGGGGGGGGTTGGGAGGGGGGGATCAATGATAACAACATCAATATCAATACCACTACCACCGTCAGAATCATAAATGGATTTGAATCCTGTTCTAAACATTTGCTGAGTGATCTCAGGCAATCTGCCTAACCTTCCCCAGACTCAGTTTTCTTGTCATCTTCATGAGACTACAATACAATAGGCTATGTACCCTGATATGTCCACGATGTACCCTTAGTCCTGGAATAGTGCTTAATGCATATTAGGTTCTTGAGAACAGTTTTTGAACCTGAATCTGAAGCGTCTTTGTAACCCACTTGCCCAATCATGGCCATTAACTTCCTCGACAACTGTTTCCCGCATGTTGTGAATTCAGGGTTGGCTTCACCATCTGAGATCAGGGAACAGAGCAAACCCAAATTGCCCAGTCCTCACACTCCTAGGATGCAGCCTCTTTACTACAAACAACTGAGCCATCAGTTACATAATCCATGTTTTTTCCTAGCTCAGAAGGACGTTGACACTGATTTCAATAAATACAAACCTTAATTGAGCGTCAATTAATGAAGTTTGACTTTATTATTATCCATCGCTGAAACCCACACACCTCAGAACAGTGGAGAACTCAAAGCCAATAGTTTTTATCCCCCTGAAATCCCAATGAACTGATTACATAAATTGACTGTCATAGCCAGGGGTCAACTTATAAGAAATTATGTAAGAAATGCTCAAACAGGACAATTGCTGGTACTTGAAGAATGTTTAATGGAATTAAGTAGGACAAAGTACTTGCGTATGAAGGATCTATTTTCAAAATTTACCATAACTAGCAAGTACTCCTTCCTGCTTATAATTCCATTCTGCAGCCACTGTGTACAAATCAGGCACACACTTAAAGAAAATCAGAGGCTTGAGAATCTCGTAATACTCATGAGTTAATAAGAAAAGCAGGCAGTCAGTGTTTCTCAGGGTACACCGAACAAAGCAAGTCTTCATAGAAACCAACTGAGACATCACACGCAAGTGTAGAGTGCAGAGAACAAAACCAAGGGCTTGCAAGTAAGGCACAGACTAATCTCTGCTGGCTGCATAGGGTAAAAATGGAATGGGACTAAGAAGACCAGCAGAATAACAGACCATTAAACTATCCACCTTGGAAAGATTTCCAGTTAACGGTTCCACACGTAAGAAACTTGGAAGTCGCCACTCTGTCCTTTTACATAAAAAGCCACAAACACTGAAAAATCAACAACTGTTCTTGGGTATACGAGAGAAGAGGGCCCAGGGCAAAATGCTGCTCCCAAGAGTTGGACAGAAGGAGTCATAACTTCCTGGAGCAGAAATGCATGAGCAGAAACCGCCACAGGAACCAGAATTTCACCATTCATGTCAGATACCAAACCACAGATCCAGCAAACCCGGTAAACACCAAGCAGCATAAATGCTCCAGGAAATTACACCTAGGCATATTATTTTAAAATTACAGAAAATCAAAGCTAAAAAAAGTACCACTGAAAGAAGCCAAAGGGAAAGAGAACCTCCCTATAGAGGAACAAAGAAAGAATTACATCTGATTTCTCGGAAATCATTAAAGTAATAAGAGAATAGAGTGACATACTTAAAGTGTTCAGAGAAAAAACCCCACCAGTCTAGAATCCTGCACCACCCTGTGAAAATATCAGTTAGAAGTGAAGAATAAATAAAGACTTTCTTAGGCAAACAGAAATTGAAGGCATTTGTTGCCAGTAGACCTGCTGTGCAAGAAATGTTAAAAGAGTTCTTTAGAGAAAAGGAAAATAACATAGGTCAGAAACTTGGATCTACATAAAGAAAGAAAAAACATCAAAGCAACAATAAATGAAGGTTAAAGAAAAACTTTTATTTTTCTTATTCTGAACTGGTCTAACAGATAACAGTTTGTTAAAAATAATAATGCCAACAATGTATTTGGCTATGTATGCTTATGTATCTATATTATACTTAGGCATGCTTCCATATAAGTGAAATGAATGACAGCAATGATATAAGGGACGGGAGGTAGCAATTAGGATTATTTTGTTATTATAAGGCACTCGTACTACCCATGAAGTAGTATAGTGTTATTTGAAAGTGGATTTGGATTAGCTGTAAATGTATATTGCAAACTCGAGGGCAATCACTAAAAAAAAAAAAAAAAAAAAAAAAAAATGTGAATTAGCCACTCTGGCTACGGGTTCTCATTAGTTCATCTGTGAACTACAACTGAAAGGTTATTTACTTGTAGTTTATTTTACATATTTATATATATGCTTAAATCATGTCAATAAATCCTCCTATTATCTTCAGTAAGTCCTACATTTAAAAACATCCTCCAGATATTGTTAGAGGTTGGCATCTTGATTTGGTTGATCCTACCTGAAAATGACAGTGGACAAAGTCAGATGGATTAGCACCAAGATGAGTGAGTGCACTTTGAAAAAATCAAACACATATCGGACTCTGATTTGCTAAAGTGAATTCTGTCTTCTAAACGTCAGTACACGGTCACAAATGAGGGTCAGAATGGAGTATGTGTCCCTACTTATGACGCTCATGCTTTATCAATGGTATGTGGACATACTCATATCTCAAACTACATGGTTACTTTGAGTGTTATAGGAATACTGTCAGATAACCCCTAAAAGGACTAGTTTCAGCAAAACTAAGGCTCGGGAGTTATTTCCAGAGAACACAATGTAGTTTCCAAGGCAGCTTAAAACAGCATGAGCGTTCTCTAGGAGCTTTGTTGGCATGGTCTTTGGGGCCTTTCCCTAGTAGAACATGATGTTCCTTAAACAAAGGCACAAAAACTAAACTCCAGAGAGAACTCAGCCAAGTGAAAGGAAACTTGAAGTCCAGGCTCGGGCAGGGGGACGTGTTCTCCCTTACGTGCAGGCCACTGCAGTACTCATAGACCCGAACACACAGAATAGGGGAGACCACAGAGCACAAAATTGGAAAAGGTCACATTCAGAAGTGACAGCCTGTTTTCTAACACCAGTGCAATGACTATGAGTTTCATAGGAAACAAGGAAATGTTGGTTAGAATGTATTACCACTGACAGAGTTCCGCTGTACTAGAGATGCAGTGGGGCAAAAACGTAGCTTTTACATTTCCGTGAAAGCGATCTTATGTTTTTTCTAAAATATTTTCTTGTTTAATAAAGAGTCCTAATAAAGGTTCCCACTGAGACCAGCATCTGTGTCAAGCCATTTCTGCAGCTGCTTCTTCACAGATAATCCATTGGTTGAAAATTTCATGGTTGGTCTTCTGATGGGCCATTCAGGTGAATTTTTTTTTAACAAGGCTTTCGTCATGGACAGTAGCACTTATTATTCCAGCTCTTTCCAACTTTTCCTGAAGGATAGCTAGTCCTAAATTCCCCCAAGGTCACTCCCCACAGATAAGGCAGGAGGGAAAGCAAACGTGGCTGAGAGGACAGACGCCTGGAGAAGAGCACAGAGAGCAGTCGCTGGGGTTCTCTGAGGGTCCTCTTTACCTTTGAAAAGTGGGCTGTGGACAAGAGGCTGGCTTCATGCCACTTAGCTCAGTTTATAATACTGTGTTGCCAGTTTTTTCACATGGATTTCTGATCTCGAACAAAGATAAAAAAAATGTTTAAATAGTCAAACTAAGAAAACAGCATCTTAGTGAATTCATGCTCAAAGAGACTTTCGCTCCAAATAGCAACAGTAACATGTACAATACAAATATATTAAAAATATTAAGCTATAAAATGTAAAAATATAAAAAGGGAAAAGCAAAAAGACACAATGCTCATGTAGGTAAACGTCCCTCCCAAAGCGTGAGCAGGGTATCAGTGAAGGATCTGCCGGGCCCTTGGCCAGCAGCAGTGGTGGCCATGAGCTCAGCGGCAGTGAAATTTGAGGACTTCATATGACATGGAAACGAGACCACCCTCATCACAAACTTCTGAGAGCCTTAACTCTTGAGTTTTAGGGCTAGGAAGGTGGCCAAACAGGGGCTCAGTTTCTCACTCAGGAGCTCAGCCAGAGGCCTGCTGGTTCCACAGTGACTCCTGACATATGTGAGACAACAATGCTGAATAACCTCAGCAAGTTCTGTCTTGAAATGAGGTCTCACAATATGCTCAGGACAAAAACTGCAAAATACTAGAAAGAGTGGGGTGTACATGGGAAGAAGGGAGGAAAAAGGCAGGAAATTGAAAAAAGGAAAAGAAACTAAAAGGAAATCACACACAAATTAAGCCTAAAATTGTAATTCCAAAATACATAACAAATCTAATGCTAAAAAAGGCAACAGAATAACTACAACAGGAATCCATTCCGCATAAAATAAATTTGATAGGTCATTGCTATGGACTGAATGTTTGTGTCCCCCTCAAAATCCATATGTTAAAAACCTAATCCCCAGTGTGATGGCATTTGGACATGGGTCCTTAGGGAAGTAATTAGGGTTGGATTAGGTAATGAGGGTAGGGCTCTCATGATGGAATTAATGCCCTTCTAAGAAGAGGAAAGGACAGCAGTGTTCTTGCTCTCTCTGCCATGTGAGGATACAAGGAAGAAGGTAGCCATCTACAAGCCGGGATTCTCACTAGGAACTGAATCTGCCAGCACCTTGATCTTGGACTTCCCAGCCTCCAAAAGTGTGAGAAATAAATGTTTGTTATTGAAGCCATCCAGTCTATGATAATTTGTTATAACAGCCTGACAAACACTGCCTTTGGGCATTTTCACCGGGAAATCTCACAGGCACTTTAACTGAACACACACACACACACACACACACATACACACACACATATATACACACACACACATATATATGTATACACACACACACACACACACACACATATAAAATCATAAACTCTTTTTCAGACCTTTTTCTTGTCACATTTTCCACATCTCAATGAGTGACACCTCCATGTCACCAGTTACCCAGGGAAAAACACTGGCTTTTCCCCATCAGCCTTCCCTCATGCTCAAACCCACTCTCTACCAACAGATAAACTGAATCAACCAGTAAGTCCAGTCCAGTCTCCCTCCTCAATATCTTCACATTCGTATAATTCTTCCATCTTTGCCACCTTAATTCTCATTCAAGCCACGGTCATGATTTCCCCAGAGCACTGCAAAATCTCTTTTCCTTCCCTCTAGTGTTTCTTCCACACAAAAATAAAATAGTGACACTAGTCAACTCTGGAGAAAAAGGAAAGGAAGTAGAATTAGGGATTGTTCTTCAAGTGTTTTTGTGTATTTCTTTTCCTTTAAAAATAAAGAGTGAAACAAACATGACATATAATATGGGCTAAAGCTGAGTGGTTGATATACAAGAGTTTGTTATTACATTTTCCATTTTGCTGGAAGATTTGAAATGTTTTCCCAGTTTAAAAAAAGTGGAAAACGAAAATAATATGATACCAAAATAAAATAAAATGAAATTATTGCTACTACCTATTTATAACCCTTTTACTATGGGAATCAATTTGGTAAAAAGTTTCTTAATATTTATACTCTTTGAACTTAGAAATTCCATCTACAAATTCATGCCAACAAGATCATTCTTTACATGGACCCAAAGATGCTCATCAGAAAATGAGGATCAATAAGGAATTGGGTAAGGGAATTTTGCTTTGTCTTGCTAGTGAAATATAGTCTATCCATGAAAAATGGTAGCTATGAAGATTGACTAACACATGGAAAGACACCCACGGTGTTAAGTGAAAACACACATGTACATGTATATGAATACACCCATATGCATACAACTACCTACATCTATGATTAGAAAAACGAATATTGAAAGGCAATAAAGCAAAGTACCAAAGTGCATGTGTAGGGTGGTGACTTTATTGTTAATTTTTCAGTAATGTATTTAACTTACTTTTATAATATAGAAAGTTTTCACTTAAGGAAAATAAAATACATTGCTGAATGGTGCAGTGTTCCAGGCAGTCTTCCATCTTTATATGTAGCAGTGTGTGTCCTGTGTGAATATTAGCATTCTGTTCTCTGTGTTTGAGAGTATGAAAGTAGAGATGCTGTCTTTCTTTTCCGCCAAGTAAGAGAGCTCACTGTCATTTAAATAGGCAGTGTGGCTGAAACTCCCTGAGACTTCCTCTTAATAACCAGAATGACATTTGCCCAAGTAGACAGAAGTGTTACTAAAGGGTCAAACTGTATCAAAACCAAATGCCTTATTCACATTTGGTAAAGCTGCTTCATTTCCTAGCTAACTGCGGATGTATCTTTATGATCCCTGCACAAATCAGCCATTAATCTTATATTTCTTATGCTCAGAAGTATTGCATGTGTAATGTAGAGGGTTCATCTATGTTGAAAGAGAAGTATGTGTGTGTGGTGGTGGGGGTGTGTGGATGTTCTCCTGTTTTTTTGAGGAGTCCCTGCCCAGTCAGGCTGAGTTCCTCTCCTTGGTATCCTGGGACAATAACTTAAGCTTAAAGCTGCACTTCATTGATAAAAAAGAACAAAGGGGATGAGAAATTGAAAAAGTATTTGTAACTATAGTCCCAATGACTTCATTTGCCTCACAACTGCTTCTCAGGGAAATATTTTTCACCAAGTTATTTTTTGCTTAAATTTTGCTTTTGCTTCACGGGAGCCCAGCCCTTCTGGGCAGTGGGGGCAGGACGTGGAAATGCTGGAGGCAGCAGTGGGAACAGCAGTACTGACCTTCTTATGGCTGCTGCCACTGAGGCCACCTTTCACCTAGACAGATTTCCAGAGGCTTAGGAGTTTCAAAGCATCACACATTTGGAAATGAACATACGATTCCTGTGATTTCTAAAAGCAAACCCTTGTTTTTCCGTACTGAAGAATGGGGAAAAAAGAAGTTGGCAATACAAAAATTGTTCATAAGGCTGATGGCACTTGACTCAATGTCTGTCTCCAGACCTCTTTCCACAACCATCTCCTGGGATGCGCTAGAGAGACCGGGCAAGACCAAGGCAGCAAGGGGTGTTGAGACAAAGTATGTGAGCTAGAATCTCGTGGAGGAGTGGACTGGGTTCTTCTGAACCATTCACCCTCCCCTTCTATTCCCTTTGCTACAGTGCTGATCCTGGTACTTCATCCTGTAGCTGCCCAAGTGTCATAGGTAGTAGTTACAGGCTAGAGGCAGGAAGCTCCAGAACAGACTTAGACATGCTCCCAAAGGAGAAATAGAAGCAGAGGCTTTCTCACATGGCACTGCTATTAAAGGCCCCTCCCTTCCCCGACAAAATGTGTGACGAGCCACAAGTACCCAGCAGGCCCTGATCTCTGCCTTAACAGGCCTTGGAAAAGTCCATCTAGCCCTCCAGCATGAGAGTCCGTGCTCTACAAATGCCCACATGCTCCTTTATGGTCCCCAGCCCCTCTTTGCAGTTGGATCGTGCCCATAGAACTAAGGTCCAACAATGAAATGTGAGCAGAAGTGATCTGGGTCACTTCCAGGCCAAGGTCATTAGTAAGAGCCAGTCTGCCTCTTCCATTTCTCTCTTCCCCTGTGGGGCAAGCGGGAACCCACACATTTCAGATGGCTTAGCTACAAGATGAAGTAGCGCCACACAACTTGTGTCAGACTTGGAATGGCTTAAAAATAGACCTTCATTGTGTTGAATTCCTGTGATTTCAATTTCTTTGTTACTGTAGCAGAACCTATCCCATCCTAACACACAACAGCAAGGAATCTCTCCAACACCTGATTTTGTGAGAGAAAACTACTCTCCTAGTAGATATAAAAGACTGGTAAACTGGGGACAGAAAAAGAACATTGGGCTGGGAATTAGGAGAGCTGGTTATGTTTTGGATTTGGCCATGATTTATAGTATGTCTTCAGGCAGGTTGCTTGCTTTTGTGGTTCTCCGGTCTTTAACCAGAGCAGTGGTTTTTTTTAAGTCTTTCTGTTTTGCTTTTCAAAAGACACGTGACCCTGTCTTTAAACAAAATCTTTCATGAAAGACAATATGTAAAGTTGATGAAAGAAAAACTGCCTCTCCCTTTAGACCATGATCTGCACATTCATTCCCCCCATGGGCCCCTGGGCCACCTTTGTGGAACCCTGTAGACCTATGGGTGCAAAAGGCAATCAGTGGCTTGCATTGGCTCCGTGGCCCACTGCGGAACTGATGTGGGTTCACAGTGAGAGCAGCTGTTCTTACCTGTTCCACATGTCACACTGCACTCTGTCCAGCGGCCATACTGCCAGAAGTACACCAGCTTCTCCACGTCATTGTCAAGGCCATCTTTCCGGATTGTGTACTCATACTTGATCCCAGGGTTAGTCACCTGGAATAGAAGCTAAAAGGCAAGGGTGGGGTCATGTCAAACTCTGCCATGATTTTACACTGCAAACCACTTGTGTGAAAATACTACGCAATGTCCATCATCTTCGTTATGGAGCCATGCACTGGAACAAATGACAGTAAATGGACATATTGCTAGCTCTTCCTCCACTTCCACCTGCATATCTGCATATAGCTATTGCTATATTTAATCTCCTCCATTCTATTATTTCTTGACTGAATTCTCACAGAAATTCACGGGTGGTCTAATCATATGGGAATTACTTTGAGGGAAGGGCAGGGAGCAACCTTTCCAACAAAAGGCTGGTAGGTCACCATGTGTACTTACTAACAATGGGGAAGTTACTTAATCTCTTTGTGCCTTAGTTTCCCCATCTACAAAGTGAGGATAATAATAATATGACTAATAGGGTTGTTGTGAGGGTTAAATAAGTAAATAAATGTAACATAAGTTAGATACGATTAGGACAGTGCCTGCCATGTACTTAGCATTCAATAAACATTAACTTTTGTTGTTGTTGCTGTTATTGCCTTAGGATGCCCTTCACTAGCTGTCCAGCTGACTCGTTTATTTAAAGCATATAGTTCTGAGATAAAATTGGTCATGGGGTTTAGCCAAGGCATACTACTCTTAGGACATTCCCCTAACTTCCCTCTCCTGTAGGTAATCTACTACGTAATTATATGAATCTAAAGTAGATTCATCTTAAACTTAGAGGCAGAGGATTGGTTGCTTCATGGGATTCGAGGTTCCCATATATAAATCCTTTCCCATGTGGGCAGGTAAGATGTCAGGTCTCCTGACATTTATGGATCATAACTGTCAAGCCTTGACCTCCAGCTTCTGCGAGTGCTGTGATCTCTGGCTTTGAATTGACCTTCTAACATCTGAATATGGTTAGATCTGACTCTCTTGAGCCATCTGTCGACCCCAACCTGCTTTATTTCTACTGGTATAATATTCTACTCCTTTACTATAGTTCTTTTCCAATATGAAAGACAAATCACTTGTGCCTTTGAGGAATACGTCCTGTATCCTAACCCCTCTCTCCCTCAAGAGTTCCACAAAGTCAAACCTCTTGCCTGAGGACAACCACATGATACCATGTGGAAGAACTATATCAGTTCATCACCACTGCTGCAAAGCTACTTAGAAATTCATGCCAGACTGACATAGACTGATAACATCCTTTTTAGACCCAAGGAACAATCATCCTCAAATCAACAGCCTGTGTCCACCATACTGGAAACTAAACCCAATGGACAATTTAGGGCGCCTGGCATTTCATTATGGGGGTTTCAGCAATTTCTAGGCAATAAAGGATTAACAGCACAAATTAATATCTTGCTTCTCTCCCTGTTCCTTGCTAAAAGAAGCTTTAAGGATTCATAATCAATGTCCCCTAGCAAATATCTTGAAAAAGAAAATTAGAGAGATCCTAACTAATGTACATGTCAGCAGTTTCCTTTCTGTATACCTGGATCCACACTGACTCATTGGTGGGACCTGTAGCCATCAGTTTCTCCAGGTCTCCTTTCCTGTCATATTGAAAGATGGTCCCTGCCAGCTTGTAGTTCCCATTCCACTGGATAATAAATCCTCCATTGAGGTAATATTTTTCAGGGTCTTCACTCCTGATGGCCAGAAAATTTCCAGCTCCCTCCACCTCCATTACCCGTATGTCCCTTGCTCCTTTTGGAATCAGTCCGATGTCAACATAACCTAAGGAGAGAAGATACAATAATGAAAGAGGCAGGCTAGCTTAGCTGAACACAATCTGTTTCTGACTCATCATTCATCCTCTTCCCAGCATCTCCATTACTTAGTGCCCTTGCCCTCCTCCTGGGTGGTCACTGGGATTGGTAGATGTGCTAAGTATGGGGGGGGGGGGGTATGTTTAAAGAGCTTGGCCGTAAGGAGAACGCTCAGGGGCTTTGTGGCTCAGTATGTAAACAGTTTTGTGAGGAGAGGTGAAATAAATGCAGATTGGACTCTGAAGTTTTTGTGGTTGACCCAGCAATTTATTTTTCTGCAATTTTATGTTAATAGTTCAAAATTTTACATCCCCTAGCTAGCTTCCCATTAGCATCTCTGCTCCCCCATTTGTTGCTGCTGTCAGATTAATCTTCTCAAACATTGCACTGGATACATGCTTTTGCTCATCCTCGTTGCCGGCAAGTTAAAGACAGACTCTTAGAAGTAAATTCATTAAGAGAATCCAGGAGGGAATCTTGGATTGACAGCTATCTAGTGCTCTTGAATACAGCTGGTGAAAAGAAACTAAGCTCTGAGCACAGCTTTTTATGTTGGTTGACAATTCTATTCATTAGAAAGGGTTTTTGTTTTTTTCTTATGTTTTCTTAAGTTTTGCTGAAATATGATCTTATATTTTACTTTCATGTCTTCTAATTCAGTCTTCTGAAAAAGCACAGAGGACATCCATTTTAAAGACGATCAGTTCTAGCCAGGCTTTCCTTGCTTACTGGTTGTTATGGGAGGAGACAGAGTGCGGAGGAAAATAAATTAACACATAATGGTTGAGGAAAAGGGATTAACACATAATGGTTTCCTCTCTTTGGCAGCACATGCTCGGCAACTCATGGATTCATGTTATTTATGCTTCTTGAGAACCATCACCTCATAAACACAATAGGCTGGGAAAAACATGGACTCTGGGGATGGTACTGTGAAGGGAGTACTGCAGCCTGGGAGTCTGAACACTTGATTTCTAGTTTCTGTGTTACCACGAACGAACTCTGTGACATTCATCAACTTATTTAACTTCTCTGAATATCATCTGCAAAATGAAGGGACTTGAATGAGATGAGGTCTGACATCCTTCCCAGCTCTGGTATTCCATTATTTTGCCCTTTTCTAAGCTAAACATTCTCTATTCCTTCAATACTTTCATGTAAAACATGGTGGTAAGACCCTATCATCCTGGTCATTTTCCACTGACTATACATTTGGTTTTCAGCTTGACAAGCAAACCCTCATCTCTGTCACCTGAAAGTGGCCTGGATGCACCTTTTCTCCTGGACCCTAAAGTAGCATGGGGTACTGGGAGCTAAAACAGTGGGCTGGCCAGCAGGAATGATTTGCTCAGAAACTGAGGGTACAGGCCACAAACTCAGTTCCATTTTTCAAACTGGCAGCTCCCATCCAGAGGAACCAAAATGCAAGTCTTGTAGTACTTAATTAAATTCCATTTGGCCCTCACACACTTGCCTGAGACAGCAGGTTAAAAGTACTAGTTTATAACTAGCTCAGGAGAAATATTCATCACCAGTAATTGAGACCAGTATGTATGGCTTTTGCAGTGTGCTACCTGTAGCTATTTTCTGACCTAGAATACTGTATGGCTTCTCACAGTAGAATTCATACAGGAAAATCACCTGGCTTTTATCTCATCCCTTGTTTAAAAGCAAACAAAAAGAAAAGAAAGCTAGATGGAAAAACAAAACAGAAGAGATTGCATTTTATCTTCCATTTAAAAGAGAAAACCAAAAATTATAAATATTTATCATGGGCAGATTCTGCCAAATTGAAGGGGGACGTACATCAAATTTAAAATAAAAGTTTTCAGTGAATGGAAATGCTGCTTCTGAACACTTTATAGGCAGAAGACGTACACTGAAGTAGATTTAGCCATGAGCAAATGCAATACATGTTTGTAATATATATTTGCAGAAGAATACCCAGAAGAAAGCCAAAGGATAAAATTATAGTGATTTGGAGTTAAAACAAAGAACCATGATAAAATATCAACCAGACTCCTTTCCACGTGACAGAAGAACCCACAGTAGAGATGGGTGTAAAAGGAAAAGTAAAAGTTTTCATTTCCCTCCACCTCTAGTCCTCTGTGTCAAAGATAATTGCCGTTAATAGTTTAATGTAATAGTTTATTCTCTTACAAAATTTTTCTTTGCATATATAAGCATGTATACACATACATTTTTAAACAAGTGGGATCATACTATATGAACGATTCTAACTATTGCTTTTAAAATTTAATATATCTTTTTATATTTTTTGAGCATTTCAATAACTGCAAAAATGACATGAACCCATTTATTTAACCAATCCCCTGTTAATGGACATTCAAGTGGAAGGGAATGGCTACCAACCTCTTTATCTAAAAAATGAGGAAACTGAGTTCCCAAGAGAAGAAATCGAGGCCACATCACACAGCGAGGTGGAGAATACCTATAACCACGGTTTGCTAACCCCCTAATCTAGTGTTTTAATGGAAAAAAGTGGTTGGCAGAACAGAGATGAAGAACAAATCCTGTGTGTCTCATCCTCATGGCCTTTACAGAAATGAGAATCATATTAAAAAGTTTCAGGAGTAAAGGGTCATCGAGACATTACTCTCTTTCAGGGGAAATAGAATAGTTCTATTTTCAGGGCCAGTAAGACTATCTCCAAAGCATTAAGAATGATGAATATATTCATTCAGCAAAATCACTTTTCTTCCATCTTTCTCATTTTGAATTCTTTGAAAGTCACAACCTGTTTAAAAAAAAAAAATCAATCTTGCCCTTCAACTCAGTCCCCTGCCACTTCAATGATATATGTGTTTCTTTGTTACCAGATCCTTCTTTCTGTTTAAACATCTTTCTCACAGTCTGGCAGGCAGAGCCGTCCCCAAGGCACACTCCGCAGCGATCCTCTGTGGCGTTGGAATCGATCTCATAGTCACAGCCAACCCTCTGCAGGAAGAGAGATGGAGGATGAATGACACAGGCAGGAGATGTCACACCTGCCTTGGATCTTTGACTTCTACTTTCTCCCTTTGCTCTTGATGAGATTGGGGTGGGGGCAGATATAAGAACAAATGTTTCCTTTTTTTCTGGTGGCAGCAGAGGAATAACAAAGCATCCACTGATGGTGAAGGAAATACTTGCTTAGAGGAGTAAGAGGTACACAATGAGTGGGTCTCCAATTTCCCCTGAGTCAGAGGCAGAATTGAACACAGTTCCACAAATTTAACTAGGAAAATGTCTTAGAATCGAAGTGGGTGGTGCGGCCAAGTCCCTTTCAGATGTGCAAACCTCATGCCCCTTCTCTCTACAAAGGCTTCCCAGGGGTGATGCAGTTATTCCTCCTATAATTTGGTTGGTCGATCCCTTTACATTCCTCACTGGGTTATTCTCCCTGGTTTCTGTTTGAAGACAGCAGGTGAACCATCAGCCATCAGAGAAAGGCTAGCTTAACGCTGAGACCATTCCAGTCCCTAATGGATGGAATCTCTGACCTACAGATCCATCATCAGACCCTGCAAAGCTTCCTGTGACCCCAGACCCCACATTTAGACTTATCCCAGTCATCCTTCCCTCCAGCCTTTCACATTTAGCTGTATCCCAGCCATCCTTGCCTCCAGCTGCTGAGGAAGAACTGGCCATTTCTCCTCCGAGCCAAGACTAATCTTGCGCTGTGCGCTGGACCAAACCCCTTCTCAGTGTTCTGTCCATTGGTCTTTCCCTCTCTGTTTATTCCTTCTCCTCAGTCCATCAATACAGCCAACTCTTTCCCATCCTAAAATTCCCATTCTGAAAAAAGAGAGCATCAGTGTTTGGTAGCATCAGAAACCAAAGAATCATGACACGTAGACTGAAAGTTAGAAAACATGGGAGCTTCAGTTGAACTTCTGTGTTGCTTGCTTTCTACCATGGCCTATGCTCCTAACCACATGTCAGTGGTAAAAGAAAGAGGGAGAAATATACCATATTCTATTAGTCAGATTGTTCTTTTCTGTTTGGGAAGAAGAACTGTGCCCAGGTAGTCTTCTTTCTCTCTCAAAGATAATCCCCTTTCTTATTTTAAAGCCACCTCAAATTGATTGACAAGAAGAACAGTTTGGGTCTTTAAATGGACCCTCCCTCCATCAGCTAAACAGGGAGCTTATGCCCACTGACAGACAGCTCCATTCCTAGGTTAACCATCAGTAATTTCCTTTAGGTCCAAAGACAGTGCTAATTGATCCAGATGTGAACAAACAAACAAAAAACAGTGCTGAGAGATTAAAAACACTTACTCATGCTAATCACAATGGAAGGAAAAGAAATTGGATGCAAAGCCTTGTGAGTAAAACGCCAAAGCTTCACAAGTGATGTGTTTTCATTAAGGTGAACCATCCTCTAATAAGCTTTCCTTTACAAATCACATTCCCAGTGACTTTCTTTCCTTCACTTATTTAGAACAGGCCAGGGAAACTTACTCTGAGACATATTCATTTTAAAGTGTTTTTAAAATATCTCTACCAAATGCGGACAGATAAAAAATGTGAAGAAAAAAGGAAAGAAAGCCATAAAAACAAATACCTTGAGCCCATTTTTCTTCCCCCAAAGTATCTACAGGCATACATGGGGGCAGGTTTGGGGGAAGGAGACACACACACATCGTTGATATGCTGTCCCACAGCACATTGGATGGGTTCTCGTGGAGACTTCACTCCATTTGCTTCGCCCGTCAGTTGCACACAGCACAATCAACACTGAATTAAGTATTTAACAGAAGACCTACAAAGGCATAAGCCAGTCCTCCTTGTTGCACGTGAAGCATAAGGGCTCTCAGAGGAAAATGACTAGATGTCACTCTCCTCTTTCCCGCCATGTGTTCTGGCAACAGGGCCCACGACAGTATTGTCCTTGTGCCTTCAGCAGAATCAGAGGTGACTCTGCTCCTGCTACCAAATGTGGACACTGGCTCCAACATGGCTCTCCTCTGATGTGACTCTTACGATGCCAGAGAGCCATCACAACAAGCAGCATTATTGAGCAAAAAGAAAATCACTTTAATTTTCCATCATATCATCATTTCTTTCTTTAAAAAACAAGCTTTATTGGGGTATAGCTGATATATAAAGTACAGCATGTATTTACTATATACCATTTGATGAGTTTGGACTTCTGCAAACACCTGTGAAACCATCGCCGGAATCAAGGTAACAGACATAGCCATCACCTCCAAAAGGTTCCTTGTGTCCCTTTTGTGTGTGTGATAAGAACACTTAACATGGGATCTGCCCTCTTAACAGATGTGTAAGTGCTCAATGCAGTACTGTTAGCCACAGGCACTGTGCTGTACAGCAGATCTCTAGGACTTTTCATCTGGTGTAACTGAAACTTCATATCCATCGAACCGCAACTCTCCATTGTTCCCTCTCCTCAGCCCTGGGGAACACCATTCTATTCTCTGCTTCTATGAGTTTGACTATTTTAGATTTTCATATAACTGGAATCATGTAGCATCTGTCCTTCTGTGACTGGCTTGTTTCACTTAGCCTTCCAGGCTCATCCATGTTGTCACAAATGGCAGGATTTCCTCCTTTTATAAAACTGAATAATATTCCATGGTATTATATACCACCTTTTCTTTATCCGTTTATTTGTTGACAGACATTTGGGTTGTTCCTATATCTTGGCTATTGTGAATAATGCTGCAATGAATATGGAAGTCCAGATATCTCTTCAAGATCCTGATTTCAATTGTTTTGGATATATACCCAGAAGTGGGATTTCTGGGTTATATGGTAGCTCTATTTTTAATTTGCTGATGAACCGCCACACTGTTTACCATAGAAGCTGCACCATTGTATATTCCCACCAACAATGGGTTCCAATTTCTCCACATCCTCGCCTACAGTTATCTTTTTTTTTTTTTTTTAATAACAGCCATCTTAACAGGTGTAAGGTGATATACCTCATTGTGGGTTTGATTTGTATTTCTCTGTTGTTCAATGAAGTGAAGTACTTTCTCATATGCCTGTTGGCTATATGTATGTTTTCTTTGGAAAAATGTCTATTCAAGTCTGCTCTTTTTTTTTTTTTTTTTTTTAAAGAGGGCGCAGCTCACAGTGGCCCATGTGGAGATTGAACCGGCAACCTTGGTGTTATCAGCACCACGCTCTAACCAACTGAGCTAACCGGCCACCCCAAGTCTGCCCATTTTTTAATCGAGTTATTTGTTTTCCTGCTGTTGAGTCGCAGGAGTTTCTTATACATTTGAGTATTAATCACTTATTACGTATACGATTTGCAAATATTCCCCCACTGTGTAAGTTGCCTTTTATTCTAATGGTTATTTCCTTTCCTGTGCAGAAGAATATCATTAATTCTTGACTATGTCACTTGGACTGAAGAGTATCTTGAGTATTGGAGAAATCAGGGTCCCAGTCTTTCACCAGGCTTTAGCCCTACATGAGTGAATAAGTAATATGCATTCCTATCAATTATCTTTTTTCTTTTGCTTATGTCTTAACATTGTTTTACTTGTAAATTCTTAAGTGACTGAGAACTGAAATACCAACTGGTACCATGACCTAATCCCCCTAGAATGTCATCATTTCTTTCTACAGTCCCTTGGCAAGAGTAGACACGGGAAGAATGCTTGGTTCTAAGACGAAATTAACTCCCAGCCAATGGAACTTTAAGTGTGGAGATAGTTAGGGTACAGCCATGCTTAACTGAAGAGAACAAGTAAATGATTTTACCATTTAATAACTTGGACAGTAGCAATAATGCTTTCCTCACCATAACTTTGAGGACCAAGAGATAGGATCTGGCATTTTGGAGAGAGATTTGGCCAGAGAAATTGATTTGGGGATTGTCAGCATATCACTGAAATGGCCAATATGGCATTGAGAAAGAATAAAGAAGGTTCAGGACAGTTTCTGAGAAGAATGAGAGAGGGAACTAACTTTGGATGGGTAGGTCGATTGTCAGATAAGGTTAGGGACTCAGCTGGGATTAAAGACATTTGATTTTGAAGGGCACAGATTCACAAGGTTGACTTTTTATTTTAAGAAGTACATAGTAGGCTGATGTAAGATCAAAAAAGATTGTGGTTTGTTGATCAGAGCCAGGGTGTTGGGGTGAGATTGATGGAAGGCTGAGAGAAGCAGTCTAGGGGACAGCTGATATGATAGATAAGGGCATCTGGGACATCTGGGAAGGAAATGAAGTCCAACGTATGCTGGAGAAAAGGGAATAGTGAAAGAAATGAAAGTCAAAGAACTGGTTACCAGAAGAAAGGGGTGAGATTGCCGGAAGGTTAGCAGACTGTTCCAAAAGATTATTCCATGTCATATGTGTGATTAAAAATGGGAGATATACTGAAAATACGAAGTTTAAATTTATATCTTTGATAAATAAGCTTAGGAGTTCACTCCAAGTTAAAACTAAATTGGGGAAGGCATAGTTACCTCCCAAAACAAAGTCAGTTTTGATCAGGGCTTGTCATTCCTTTGACAATAGAATCTGCAAATCTAACACACCAAAATGTTGGCAAATATCATAATTTCAAAATAGACAGCTGAATAAATGAAAATAAGCAAACATAATAAATATTTGTATAAATATAACCAAATGTATTTCCATATCCACAGAGAAGATAGATTATCTAGATAAACACTGTGTACATTTTTTCCCTGATAGTGCTATTGTTTTATTTCAATACATGTTCAATTCACTCTGAAATTTATAATTGCAGTAAATGAGTAAGACTAATAAAGCTGAAAACATCTACAACCTGGATCTTTGGAAGATAAATTGCATGTAGGCTATTAAGGTAAATTTGATTTGACATAACTTTTCAGCCTAAAAACTTAGCTCAGTGTGGTATAGACAGAAAGTGGTTAATTATAGCTTCTAAAAGGCCTTAACTGGTTTCCAGAAAGAAGATAGCAAGCTGAGAGAAACTGGCTTATTCTATTAAACTGATTTAATTGGTTTTAAGAGAGGCATCCAAGACCCCTTATGCTTTGTTCCATCACAAGGTAAAGATGCTATCTCTATGCATGCAAAGGTATTTAGGTCTAAAAGATGATTTTAGCTCACACTCATTTCTTGGTGACTTAAGTTCTCAGCCCAAGCTGTATATATTGCAATCTGCAGGGGAGTTTTAAAAATGTCAATGGCCAGGCCCCAAATTCCAGAGATTCTGAATGTTGAGAGGGAGCCAGACATCAATAGTTTTAAAAGCTCTCCAGGTAATTCTAATAGGCAGTCTAGCTGAGAACCACTCCTTTAGGCAGTAGTGGGGCTATTTTGGCCTGAATTAGCTAAATAAACCTTTTCTCACTCTGGGGAACACATCTAACCTAAAATATACTAATTATCTTGGGCTCTTCATATAATGGCGACAATGGTAATTAGTGAGTCTGAAGGGAATGTTGCCTGGGCTTTTCTAATCTAGAGTCTGATTATGGCTTGCTGTTGGCTCACTCATTCCCGGGAATCAGCATGTTGCCTCCTGAGTTTTGGTCACTACTGGAAGAAGTCAAAAGGCAACTTCAAGTTGATAACTGCATCTTCCCAGGGTGCTGAACATTTATGGGCAGGAGCTTTTTACAATGGCAATTGGGTCCAGTAGGAAAAAAAATTATAACTATTTGCAAAAACAAATAAAATATTTTAAGAGTTTATTGCGTGCCAGGGCTGTAAAGGGCATAACGTATATGACCTTATTTAATCGTTTTGACAACCCCAACTAAAATAATACATTAATATCCCAATTTTATGAAAACAGCCTCAGAAAGATGTATAGGGTTATACAGCTAATAAATAATGGTTATGAGTTCATATTCTAGAGTCTGAGCACTTCCCTCACAGTTAATTAGATATTTCTATAATACAGCTTTTCTTTCATTGATTAAAAACAACTTTTTAAACTGAACTTTATGCCTGGGTGTTGGGTTGCAAAATTTGTTCATCAGTTCCTCACAAAACAGACTGTGAGCAGTGGGAAGGAATTCTTCCATGGTTGTACACATAAAAGCATTAACAAATCAAGTCTAAGTAATTTACATAAAGGTGGAGTTGATTAATGGAGTCATCGTGGAAAAGTCAAATAGAAATCAGAAGACCTGATTTCTGATTGGCATAACTACCTGTTGTGCCATTTCTCTTCCCAAGAAGATCATGTTGGAGAATTAAATGTAAAAAATGCCTTGTGAAAAACACTATACAAACCATTATTAATTTCAGTTTTTCCTCAACTTTACCTACTCTGTTGGCAAATAACTAATGAATAATTTAATGCCACTGAAAAGATCTGGGTTCCCTGTTTCTAATACTTCCTTCTTTAATTTGGTTCTTCTTCAATTCTGACTTTGTTCCATGCCAAAAATAGTAGCACAGAGCACAACAAATCAAGAAATGAAGACAGCAGTAGGAAGAAAACTATTCAGTTCCAAATTATGTCTTTGATATACACAGAGAAGTCTTGCCTCACGGATCATATACACCCTGTTTCCCCGAAAATAAGACCTAGCCAGACCATCAGCTCTAATGCGTCTTTTGGAGCAAAAATTAATATAAGACCAGTATTATATTATGTTATATTATATTATATTAATTATATTAAAGACCTGGTCTTACATTATAGTAAAATAAGACTAGGTCTTATATTAATTTTTGCTCCAAAAGATGCATTAGAGCTGATGTTCCAGCTAGGTCTTATTTTCAGGGAAACACGGTAAAACACAGACCACATGCAAGTGCCATGGAAAAAAAAAGGTTAGAATATCTGACTTCCTGAATTAATAAAAGCATGATTTTATAAAGTTGTAGATTAAGGAAACATACCCAATACCTTACATATGCCATTAATACAGACATTTCTGCTATTGCCGCCTTCAAAGCAAGGGGTTCCATCAATGACAGCATCCAGCATTTTCTCGGAAAACTGGCCATCTATGGGTCGGCAGTAGAGCTCACAGGGGCGTGCTGAAGTGAAAAAGAGAAAAATCCTTGCAAGTTAGCCTTTTAGCTCAGCATCCTACCCTCCAGGATTCTTTTGTACATATGACCCCAAGTGTCACTGATCTGGAGATTCCCATCTTTTACTTTTCTGTGACACATGCTAAAATCTGGGCTTTTTCCTTTTTTCACGTAAAGAGTTTTACAACAAATTAAATTCGGACGATTCCTTTAAAATGCTATGCCCTTTGTTATAAACGATGAGATCCTTCAATGAAATATTGAACTGTGCTTGTAAAAATAAGGTACTGCACATCTGGCATTAACCTAGAAATTAAGTAATATCAACCAGCGACGCAGGATTTTAGGCAAGCATGACACGTGTGCATTGTTTGCAGCAACGTAAGTGGACCTCCGGGGGAGAGGTGGTCCCTGCCCATGGGACCAGCATACCACTGACAAATAGTACTACCACTATCGTAACCCTACTCCCTAACAAATATTCTCCCTTATTCTCAAGCCCAAGAAGGCTTTGGACACAGATTTACAACCACACATAAACAAAGGGATCCACTTTTTTGCTGAAGCTGAAGCCAACTTGCTTATCATAGCAGTCCATCCATCACGCTGGGTCCTACACTGAATCTATTCTAAGGGTCAATCTTCTATTCCCTATGAGTTCTGGGTGATCTCCAGTGCACAATTGCTCTAAAGATTTACTTAATAAAATACGTACCTATACATAGGTATACTTGGAGTAACCAGAAAGATAGATACCTTTTAAAACATAAATTGTCTTAAGCTTTTTAATAGGCAATACATGTATATGATAAGAATTCAAATAGTAATTTTCTTTTGAATGTTATGTCTTGTTTTCTTTAGGTGAAACACTTGAGAGTGTCTTCTTCAGAAAGGTCATTTTGGGATCCTTCTGGAGCCGCATATTAGGGGGAGGGCTGTTAGTTTCTGGGTGGTCTGACCAGCTGAGGGCTCAATGAGATCAGCTGTAAGGCCATTTGCCATGGACCCACCTCAGTGTGGAAGGACACCAAAGGCAAAGCCAGACCACACAACTCTAGGTGGGCTGCTCAAGGATGCAATGATCCATGCAGTAAGGAAACAAAAGTGTAAAACTTACACAAATATAACTAAGAGCAAAAGCTCCAAACACTGAAACTCTGGACGAACTTGAGACAGAGGTCAAGAGTATGTGCTCAAAGCTTAAAGAAGAAAGGTAAAAGCGTGTAAAGAGTGCCAACTGATTTTATACAAAGTGCCACGGATAGGTTGTCTGAGGAAATGAACAGTCAGAATGAGTTGGCAAGATCACCGGACAAAGTGCCAATGGAAAAGGGCGAGAAGACTGAGGGAACTAGGCATGACGTGGACTGTTGTAAATCTTCATTGCTGGCTGCATGATCAGCTCTGTCACTGCCTGGACTGGAACAAAAGTACTGAGAGGGAGCCACTTGGGAGCAATTCTGCTCCTCGAGATGAGAACATCCACCCAAGTGTGCTGAGCCCAGGAATCACTTCATGAGAAACACTGGGATATCAAGAAGGATGGAGGCAGGGGAAACACTTTTAAATAAGACTTTGATTTGAGCTTTATTAATAATTTGGATTTGGGGTTTTGTATTTGGACACATAAAGCAAAAGGAGAATGGAGCCCTGAATAATTCTGGGAGCTTTTCTATAGGAACGATCCATTCCAGCTTGCTATGTAATGCTAAAACTAGAGGTGCCTCAGGTGCAAATTTTAAGAAGGCACTCACTCTTATGGTTGTACAAATGGGTCCCCATAGCAAGTAAACGGCCCTCCAATGGCCAGCATTGCACTAAATTCCAGAATGATGAAGTTCCAGTATTTGCCTTAGTTTTGTTTACTTGTGCTGTTAGACTCACTCCCTGAAGGATAAAGCCATCCACAGACTTTCACTAGTCTTGTTTATACAGTGATTTAAAAGGAATTTTGCTTGCTAAAATAACAGCCAATATATTATTCAAACAGTATTTTCCAGACCTTGCTGTGCTCTGCAATGGTTATCTTATCTCATTTTAACAATCACAACCACCCTGTGATGTTAGTTCTTTCATTATCCCCATTTCATGGATGAGAAAATTTAGGCATAGGCCACAGCATGACTGGCAGAGCTAAACTGGTGTGTTAGCTTAGAGCCCTCACGACTAATCCTAACCTACAGGCGTAGAATTTTCTTTAACAAAATATTAAATGTCTTTGATGAGCTCTTTAAAGTAACCACCCTTTACGTTATTCGGCAATGCATATCTAAGGAGCATATCGGAGGAGCAAACTTGGTACAATACCAATGACTCCATTTTAATGTTCTCTCATGGGGTTTAAATAGTGAGAATCACCAGCCTCTGGAACCATTTACTTCTACAGTGAGCAGTTGTAAAAGTTTTAGTCTACTATTACCTTGAGAAAGTTACTGAACCTTTCTGTGACTCAGTTTCCTCATCAGAAAAATGGGGACAATCACATCTGCTTTGCTGGATACTTGCAAGGACTAAGACAGAGATTGTATATCAAGCACTCAGGACAGTGCCTGGTGTATAGTAAGTGCTTGACAAGTGACAATTGTTAGGTTGTTGTTTTTATGTCATTATGAACTCGAATTCTAAAAATCCTTGCAGTTGCCCCAACATGCTACGCTTCTATCATTCCAATATTCTCTCATAGTTGTCAAGACATGTATTTTATAATGCTGGCTCAATTCTCACTCCCACTCCAAAGAATCTTTCCTGAAATATCCTCTTCTCCTTCAGATTATTCCATTATGCCATTTTAAATCAATTCTGCACAAAATTCACACTTTGTTTTACTATTTTCGAAACAACTGCTGTCTTGTCAGGTTAGCATAAAGAATTCTAGACCTTGCTAGGTCAGTGCACGATTCCATGACTTTCCCAAACTATGACTATGGACCTGGTTCAAAGATGTTCTACTCATATAATGACTACTGAGGTCCCATTAGCTCTGAAGTTCCAAGACTATGACTTTTACAAGCTCTTCAATTGAACTGCAGTGTCCTCAAGGTAACTAACTCAACGTCAATTGTGCACCGATTGGCTACTATTAGCCAGACAATATGAGAAGGAGGAGTCATAATTCACACTGGTGAGGACTCAAAAGCACAGCAGAGGTGGAAATAAGCACAGCCCGTGGGCTTCTCCTTCTCACAGGCTTTGGTGTTACATCCATAGGGATATACATCCCAGCTCTGATTGTGACACCTGGGCCAAGGCCTTCTCAGCCTCTGGTCTGCCTAGAGGGCATTGTCAGAGGGCAACATATTAAAACTTCTAATAACATGTCTGACATACTGGGGGTGCCAAAAAAACATATGCACATGTTAAGAGATGTTATCTATGTATTACTTGGCGAAGTTGGATTGAATTACAGTAGCAATGTGTAGTATGACATTCGCTCAAAAGATGATATTAATCAAATGAATCCTAGCATCACCGTGTGACAGGCAGGACAGTCAAAGAAAATGGCGGAAGCACGGTTGTTGTTAGAGGAGCACAAGACCATTTTGAAGTGGTGTTTGAAATTAGAGACTGTTGTGGAAGTACAACGACAATGGGGGTGTGAGTGTGCAACAGAACCTCCCACACGCCTAACAGGTGCACGCACGTGATAAGTCTGAGACGCATGGTGCTGTGTGATGTACACAAGGGAAGATCCGGGAGGCCTCACACAGCAACAAGTCCTGCTTCTGCTGTGGTGTTGGAACAGTTTACACGCTCACCACAGAAGTTAACCAAACAATGTTCGCCGTAATCAGAAGTGTGTGGACCTAATGGTAACAACTTTGAGCACCTCTTGTAATGGCAGAAGTCAAACGTGACTTCTACTCATCTTTTGTTATTGGTAGATGTTGAGTATTACAATTTTAATACAGTTGTTTCCTCTCTTAAAATGTGTATACATTTTTTTGGCACCCTCTGCAGAACGGTTGTTTAAATGTGGTAGTTATGACCATTAACCTTTTCTAATGAATACTAGCAGAACATTACATGTAGAAAAGGCTTTTAACCCATGTTTACTAATTAACAGACATGACAGTGACCAACACTGCTAGGGAGAAACTTTGGGACCACGTAGCAAAGAGATCATTTCAACCCTAGAGATCATCAACTCAGTCAGTCATAAAAATGAACACTGACCTCAGTGACAGAAATCAAGGATGTTCACAGCAGCAATTACATGTTTATTCAGAAAGAAATGGGCAAATAAGTAAGTTGCATTTACAATGGAAGGTTATGTAGTCACTAAAAGGAGTGAGGTAAGCCATGATGCCATGATCTTATGCTCAGTGAGTCAAGCAAGTTGCAGAATCAGCAAAGAATGACTCCACTTGTGTGCAAACAAAAGCCTGCTATTAACAATGGTTGCCTCTGAGGAATAAGAATGGTGGGATAAAAATAATTTATTTTATTCCATTCCATTACCTACACTTGCATTTTTATAATGAGCACAGATTCCTTTAAAAAAAATGTCAGCTCTCAAAAAAGAAAATTGGAAAGGCCTCCTTAATCTTGTGATAATCATGACACATCTCCATGAAGAGAGGCCCTAATTTCAAGGTGTCTCTCCATCTTGCTTCTGCAGTACAGAGCTAGTACATCCTTCTAGCTTAGGCAGGCTAACTCACATACACGGCACTTAAGAAACACAAATTTCTGTTGAGCATAATTGCAGTGGACTATGGAGACTTAGGAATATCTACCGAAAAAAAACAAAACAAAACCAAAACACCTTCATGGCAACAACAATAACACACGCAGACCTACTGCTGGGACTCTCCCAGAGCGTGCACACCACATGACCTATAGGTGCACCTAAGGCCAGAAAGAACCCTGTACTTGAAAGTAGCCATTGTGAAGTGAAGGTTCAGGGCTATTCAACAGTTTACAAGGCTGAACCTAAGTCCTGATTTCCTGTCCTCTCCTCCGCTCCTCTGGCCTTGGTTTTCATGGTGCCCGTTCGGTTGGCCTATGATGCAGGGCTCTGCAGAAAGAGGCAGGGAAGGCAGCGGATGGTCTTAGTTCTCAGTGGTCATCAAGAGTATCAGAGAGTCTTTGTCCCAGATATCAATCTCAGAGATTCCATAATCCCTATAGAGTATTTCCACTGTCTCAGGTATATTCATCTGCCTGACACATCCTTTTGTCTGGGTCATGTGATTTTTTTTCCCCCTCTAGCTCTCAAGAGTTTTCAAATCCATTTATAATTCAGCTAAGTGAAAACTCTAAAACTAATTTACTGGTGAACTCTCACCCTCACACTGCCTGAAAAACCCTCCCAAAGTAAGCTTAGGTAACTGAATTAACTTATGGAATCGAAAGTTGCATTTTCAATTTGCTGAAACAGGATAGCTCAACATTTTTGGATAATGATCTTAAGAAATGATCGTTAGAAGTGAAAGAACTTGCTAATAAGGATAAAAATATTTCTTGGGTCAAGGAAAAGTTCTGATGCATTTCACATTTTCTGAGTAGATTGCAATTTCAGTTTCACCATTAAAAAAAAATCCAGTTCCTAAAATCCATTTACAGGAGGGCTCCATGGGTATGAGCCATGTGTAGTTGTCCAGCACCTCACACTTGATTGAATGCTGTATTGTTGCTGTCTTGAAACTCTTAGTAATTTTATATTTGAACTTGTGTTTTGTAAGTGAAGTCTCATGGGACAATAGAACATGCACATAAACAGAAGAGATTTGCGATATGCACGTCTGAAGTTCCTTGCCAGATTTTAAGAACTACTAACCCTTAAGCCAAAGGCATGACTTAAAATGCTTTAGCATTGTACCATGTAATATTCAACTTAAAAAAAGAGGTTCAGCTTAATGACTAGGCTCAGATCAGTTTGAAAGGGAAAAAACACAAAAGCAAACAAAAAGTCCTGATCAAAAATCCCCAGTAATTATTAAGACTATAATTTTGAATTGTCTAAAATGATTCATTTTACTTTCTGATATGGAAATACTACTGTAATCCCCAAATGCATTAAATATATATCAGTTAAACATAAGAAGGCATTAAAATTAATAAATTTTACAATAACCACAGAATGACATGAAAACAAGAATAGAACTAATTTTTAAAAATGAATTAAATCCATGTCATTGATTTGTCAGACTAGGCGATATGTAGTCATGTTTACCGTTTACTGCATATTTTTAAGTTCTGTCTTTTGGTTAAGATGTTTAAGAACCGTGATAGAGTCAATGGAATTGTAGCAGCTAAATACGATGTCAGAGGGGCAGTAGATTGGGGGGAAGAGAGTTATCACTTTCGGAGGGGTGTAAATGTCTAACTATTACATTGTTTTGTACACTTGAAACTAATAAACAAACAAACAAATAAATAAAATCCCTTTTTGATACTAACAAAAATGAAAATGATCAGTATATGATAAGACAAATTAGATTAAAAAAGAGCTGTGATGCTAAATTTTGAATTGCAACTTAAATTGTTTAAGAAATGTAACAATTTTGTCATAATGCTTAAATGTTTAGAAAAACTTGGTTTTCAAAGGTAAGAGAGATAAGTTTAATAAAGTGTGAATTCATCACAATACAAAGAGTTGGGTTCTTCCCGACCCCCCAGAGCTCATTTCCAAATATGAACATCTTCTTAGGTAAAATTCAATGTATTGTCCTTAAGGGAATGGGATTAACCCAGTATTCTTTGTTTTAGTGGTTAATATGTAGGCTGCAGAGTCAGGTCTGGGTTAACTTGTCTCTATTCCATAGTCTGAGTTTGGCCAAGTTACTTAAATTCTCTAAATCGATTCGCTCATCCATAAGAATTGGGTCAACAACTTAAATTTCCTCGCAGGATTTTCTTGTTGGAGATAAAATTAGGGAAATGCATATTAAATGCTGAGTGAAGGTCTGGCACAGAGCAAGTACTGATATAAGTTTAATATAAGTTGTTCTCATTATCAGTTAGGAATGAGTTTCACTGCAAGTAGCAGAAAATGTTGCTTCTTTGTCTTAAGTGGACAGGAGTTTATTTTTCCCACAAAACAAGAAATCCAGAGGGAGTTTAAAGCTATCCTCCTCTGTCTTCCTGCTCAGCCATCCTAGCATGGGCGTCAACTTTATGGTCTGTGCTATGACTGCTGCACCCCAGGCAGCAAGAGGGGGAAGAGAGAGTGGCAGAAGGGCAAGGGTTGAGGGCCAGCTGGGTCAGTACCAATTAAAAACTTTCCCAGAAGCCTTACTCAGTGAAGCTTCGTCTTTATCTCTTGGGTCAGAGCGGTGTCTGCAGGGAATACGAGTTAGTGAGTCTTCTAGTTTTTCCCTCTTCTATTGTAGAGGACAGTGAGGGTGAAGAGGATTGTGAATGGCTTGGGGGTGTCTATAACATCATCCTTATTATTCTATCATCTTTCCTCTTGAAGCCACAGATTCCTAATCTGTGGAAGAGGATTGTCTAGAAGATCTCCCAGGTTCTCTGCACACTTACCTTCTCTTTAAAGGCGGTTTCTATCTAAAGCCCAAGTATTCTTGTAATAAACTCTATATGTGCCGCCCATGTCCCCCAGGTGCTGGGACTATCCCTTAGCTCCTAAGAGTGCTGCCAGCATCAGCCCTGAATTGTCACCTTGGCTTAAGACACTCATTCTTTCCTGGGGCAGACCACACCCAGTGACTGGTCCATTTGGGGCACAAAGGCCCCTATCCCAACAGTGACAATTCTGAAGGCCCATTCTAGCGTGTGAGCTACCAATGGAGTCGGAAGAAGCCTTTGTTGAGAATGCATTGAAGCCCCCCTCCTCTCCCCACCCAACCCCACTTCCTTCCCTCTTTCCACAGCTGCTGAACTTTCTGAATGCTAGTCTGTCTCAGAGTCTGTTTCCTAGGGAACCCAATCTGCAACAATTCCTTAAAGATGTTCCTGAAGGATCCTATCCCATGAAGAGCAGATTGTGGTCTGACCTCATGTCAGACCCTCCACATTTGCTTGAAAACTCACTGCAATGAAGCATTAATTGTGCTTAAATATTTAGAAGCAACAATGAAAAAAATTAGCTTAAATAAAGGGTTATTTGAATGTTATGAGAAATAATTCTAAACAGGAAGAGAAATTCCAGGAAAATGGTGACGTCTGGTCATTTCCTAATGGAAGGCACAAGATGTAAACACATTTCTATTAACATAAGCTAATGAAGACCCTGGGAACCTACATAAGTTTATATATACATATATATATGTGTGTCTATATATGTATATATGTATATATACATACACATATGTATATATACATATATATACACACATATATGCTTCTCAGTGGAACAGACCTATGGCTTCAATTCCAATTCCATTAAATAAAGTCCTGTAAACTTGAATAAGTGACTATGCTCTCTGAGACTAAGCTCCTTTACCTCGAAAGCGTGGGGAGGAGGATGAGATAATGTGCAGTCGCGTGATGACGTAAGGACTGGCTCAGAAAATGCAGTCGGCGCATGTAAGCTCTTCACACTGGGCCTGCACGAATGTGATCAAGTGGAGTTTGGATAACTTTTTTTTTTTTTTTTTTTGCCAGGAATGCTGGTAAAGAAAATGGCTATATTGGAAAGTAGGTTGATTAGATTAGTAGTTTCCAAAACTTTTAAGCAGAAATATTTTTATTTTTTTCAAACAAGACCTTGCAAATAAGGCAGATGAAATCTGGATTTTACTAAGCATAGATTTTGTAAGTTCAAGTACATAATAATTAAAAATAAGTCAGTGGGATTTACAGAAACTATTAAGATGAACAGAAAATTTTGAAATCCAGCTTATGGGTGGCAGTTACAGCCTTGTATGGGTTGCAGCATCTCATTTTTTCTGTGAGGTTTCTGGTTGCAAGTTTTGAAAAGTCTTGAACCATACAAACAAATAGTTGCAAATGATAACAGTTTAGGACAACTCAACCTGCAATCTCAGGATATTTCTTAATTAAATTGTGTTGATAAGAGACTTATTCTAAGGTTTGTAGAAAACCAAACTAATTTGTGTAAATTAATGCATGGGTGGCCTGTGATATGTTAAAACCTGACATATACTATTTTTGAGTATAAGCATTGTTTTTTATTGCACTTTTAAAAACAGTTTAATTTTTTTTTAAATAAAATTAGAATCAGGCAATTTTGGAAGCTCTGGGATTCCCTAGAACAGTGTTTGCAAACTATAAGATTTCATGGAGTTTCTATGCTTATTCCAAATGTTTGAATCTATGATACTCCTTCTGTCATTGGCTACTTAGCCAATCTGCAAAGGTCACGTACCAAGACACTTAACGCTCTCCACTGAGTGGGTAGAACAGTTTGGTGTACGTATATGTTATTCTTTGGAAATTCTAAGGGAAGGCTGAGAGGATATAAAGTGCTCAATGCCTCGGACAGAATACGAGCTCCATACATTGTTGACCTGAATGACCTACTTGTCACCACCGGGCATGTCTGTCAAATAAGCAAATAGCAATTCTGTACGATCGAGTTTTATGGGGAAAAGAAATCAGTGTTTTGGTCACAGTAGTAGTTACTTGGAGTGGCAGCAGGGACGTCACTACGCTCAAATAATAGCACAGGAGCCTATAAGAGGACCAGTGGGATGGAAGATGAAGGCTTAGAGGCCAGGTAGGCAGTGAACTTAACTGCATCATATGATTTATTCATCCTCATACTAGTTTCAGATGCAAACCAATCACTCCAAATGTAGTTCAATGTACGTCTACTTTTAAAACTCATTTCTTTAATACCTATGGCTATGCTAGGCCAAAAGTAGACCTGTAATAAATGCTTGTAAAAAAAATGAAAAACCAAGCTGAATCAAATCTTTTTATTCTAACGCTAGTTATTAAGCCTTCAGAGCTCAGCACACACAGGTCCAACCCTCAGGGGATGAGGGAGACTCCACACTATCCTTACCAGGCACCTGTCATATTACTGTGTGGCTATGCTACCTTAGTTCTGGAAGGGTGCTCATATAGGGTCCAGGGGACCACGGACCTTAGTTTCAGCAAAATAGAGAATGTCCAGAATATAGGAAAGGTAGTACCTTTCAGTGTCAAGTTTTTTGTTTGTTTGTTTGTTTTGTTGGTTTTGAGTCCCTGTGAGAATATACATGAGTTTTGCTATATTCAAATGCCTGGCTGAGGAAGCTAAATTGCACCAATCACCAAATGACTTGTTCCTTTAGAGCATAAATGATATTAAACAACGAGGGGCAAGGTGCAGACGTTGTCCGTGACAATCAATAGCTATTAGGGTATTTTGGAGACTCAAAATGGGCAAAGCACTACAGGGTCTGTCTTTCAAAAGCAATCGCCTGTATCATTTTTATAACAGCTCAAATATGTAATTTTCATTCATTGGCCAACATCGAAGATTCCTCTTGTGTACCGTCACATTGGAATTTCGGAAACTTAAAATCATGAAAAATTTGGTTAGTTATATTTCACTCCCTTGTCTCAAATCTCCTTAGCTCAGAAAAATCTTTTCTGTTTCATTCCTCACTGGAATAATAGCAAATATCACAGATATTTTGTTGACGTTACTCTCTAGCTAATGGTCAATAATTCTTCTTCATCGCCAGAAGAGAGTATGTAACTGGTACTGAATCCGTGGCTGCACTGCCAAGGCTGTTGCTCCATTCTCCAACTCAGTTTTGTCCCCACCTCCTAACGTGCATCCTTTAGATGCTTGCTTTTCCTTTTTTTACCCTTCTTAAACTATCCTGTACATACAAAATGTTGAGTTCTGGCCCACAGCTGGCTTTCATTTTTTTCTAATGAAGGCATTCCTACCATCTTTCCTTGTGCTTTTCCTTGTGCTGTTCTCCCACAATGGAAGAACTGACCCTATTTTGAATGCTTTTCCTTTTCCTTCTTCCAGTAGAAAGACTACTCATACTTAAGAATCAACTGTTTCCTTGAGAGCCATCTTTGAAAATACTCCAAACCCACAATGACCTCATTTTATGAATTTCTGCCAAAAATTACAGCCAGTCCAACATGTTCATCAACAAGCACTTTCCTCAGTAATCAGTTACTGAATTCCTACATGCCCCATTTATCACTAAGTTGTACCTCGGCTGTTTTGAAGTGAGCTACCATGCTTGATAAAGTTCCATCTCCCAGAGCTCAGCACAGACCTGGACATACTCAGTCTTCAACATTTACTCATCAACTTAAACAGATCAGTGTTTTCACCTTCTAAAATATAAAACTCCTAATGGCATAATTCTCTTTTTGTTGAACTTTGCAGGGCGTCTCAGACTCCTGACATATAAATGCTTTCTGATAATGGCTGTGGCCCTAGATCTGAAATATACTGTTATAGCTCCTTACCTGGATTAAAAACTGGAAACCAGTTGTAGAATTCATTCTTGTAGGGAACAGTGTCAAATTCACTGCACTGCATCTGCCGAAATGTTGGTACCTCTGGGCGGCAGGGGTGGACATTGCATAAGCGATAGCGTTTTCTTTCTCCAGTGCAGTACTTCCCTCCAAACTTTGGTCTGCAAATGAAACACACAAGCTGCTCTTTAGTTTCCTTAAGGGCAATGTCTTCCTTTAAAACTCCCTGGCATCTGGCCATGCTCATTCCTTCCCAAATCATGTCCCTTCCTATTCTCAAAACTCACCTTTTAAATAAATTCTTCCAATGTCATACATTTTTGTGTTGTTGCCCATGAACCTTCAGTACCATGTGTGTAGTTACCTATTTCGAAATAGTTTGACCACTTCCCAAAGTCAGTCAGGTGCCTGGTCATCAGCTGTATCTTTGTATTTGTTTCTGCCTCTTCATTTCCACAGTCACCAAACTAGTCCAATCCTTATTTCCATTCCTGTCTTCTCTCTGCCCATCTTTTTTCCTCATTCAACCTATTGAAATTACTATTACCTGGTGAATTTTCACAATTACCTTAATTATTTTAGTTTCTTGTTGAAAAAATTTTAATGGCACCCAATGGCCTCCAGAATCAAGTCCAGCCTCTTGAGCTTGGCCTTCAAAGCCCTCATGCTCCTGACTTAATTCGCTTTTACAACTTTCGTCCCACACGCCCCTTCATTTGCACACTGCTCCAGTCAAGCTGACTTATTTACTAGTTCTTTCTTGTGCCTCTGGATAGATTCCCCCTCTCTTAAGTCTCTAATCATCTACATACTGCCATGCTTCAAGGACCAAATAAATGCTATGTCCATCATCAATTCTTCCTGGAGTCCTGCCAGAAGTACTCTCTTTCTCCTCTCACATGACACTTCATTATCTCACTGTATGTACTTCCTGCAGTTACCACTCCCACAGATAATTCTTTGACCAAGGGAGTTCATATTCATTGACTCCCTGTAGGAGTTACAAAGAATTGTCTTTGATATTTGAGGTTAGGCGGGTTTTCTACTTGTTATGATGGAGTAACACTTGATGACTTGGAATCTCTCCAATTTATTTCCATCCCACAAAATCACTGAGGGCATGTTATGACACAAACACGGCTGGGTTCTCACTAGACAGCTGACCAACATCAACGATACAGTCTCAAGGTCAATTGGTCATGCATTGACATGAACCTGTGACCTGAATCACAGAACTGAATACGTGACTGTGTTTCCACTGGCATTATTCTCAGTGAACTTAAGCAAACCAGCTACCGAGATCAGACATGGTCACTCACTTAAGGAGACTCTATGACAAATCGTGGCCTCTGAGATGAGAGTAAGGACTATTTTCCCCCTGAAGCCAAGTTACAGAATCATTCTTCAGCTCCTTAATTAGGATGTCCCTTTTCTGATAACCATAGGTCACTGACCATTCTCCCACGAAGGCTACAGATTGGTAGTAGCTGATACATAGCATTGACAATAGGTCCCAGCGCAAATCACCTATATTTCCTGATCTTTAAAATGGAAACCACCTGTCTGATCACATTGAAATAAATTATAAAAGAAAGATTTTCTGTAAAAATAAAGTATAAGAGATTCCTGGTTTTACATTTTTGAATTCACAGCAACCTTATATTTAAACAAAAGCAAATTTTATCAAGGGTAGATTTTAAAACACTTTTGTCCAAATTCCTCAAATGTACACTTACATGTGTGGTAAATGATAAGATATCATAATAAGGATCATAATAAC